>NC_090374.1:111702594-111979463 GCF_036365525.1 Heterodontus francisci
GTGCTCCGAGGAAGAGTGGCGTTCCAGTTCTTCTTCATCCAGCTCCAGACCTCTCTGTAGTGTCACATTGTGTTGCGTGCAGCAGACGGCCCAATGCAAGACACCCTGGCTGGTACGTACTGGATGTCACAACCCAACTGCACAAGGCAACAGAAACGCATCTTCAAGATGCAAATGGTCTGTTCAATGCCTTTCTGCATCCGTGGCTGGGTACTAGAGGTGCATCAGGAGCCGTTTCTTCAGGGGATAATCCTTAATCCCCAGCAGCCACCCACAGAGTCTTGGTGCTCTGAAGATTTCCAGCACCTGGGACTGTCAGAGGATAAAGGCGTCATGACAGGTGCCCAGGAAATGAGCACACACTCGAAGGATGTGTTTTTTGTGGTCACAGACCAGCTGGACATTCACAGAGTAGACTTTCATGTTCAGGAATCGAGCTGGCTGGTCTCTCGGTGCCTTGATAGCGATGTGGGTACAATCAATGGCCCCTGAGACCTGAAGGGAGCCATCAATGGCAGCAAAACCGAATATGCTCCAAGTCTGCGCTGGCCCATCTGTCTGAAAATCGACATAGCCTCCCCACCCTCTGGAAGAGGGCATCTGTGATCTGGCTGATGGTGTGATGAGCTGCCACCTGCAAAATGCCACCCAGGTCCACATCTGATCCCTGGAACGTACCAGATGCATAGAAGGTCAGCGCCATGGTGACCCTGACTGTCATGAGGCCTCAGGTCATTGTGGACAAGAGCACAAATGTCAGAGGCGAACTGCTTGGCCAGCTGCAGTCTCCGACAGCACTGGCGCTCTATGATTTCCAGGTAGCTGAGTCTTCGCTGGTACACCCAATATCGTGGGTAGCACCTTCTTTCCCTTGCAGTCCCTTGCTCTGCTCCTCTGGCCTCCTGATGACCAGAAGCTTGCATCTCATGATGCTCCTCCTCATTACTCTCTCCGATGTCAGTGTAGCCTGTTCCCATCTCAATAGCTTCACCTGCCGCTCATGGGTTTACCAGGGCTTCCGCAACCCACCTCTGATGCCCAAGGGATGCCAGTAGCCTCATGTTCCTCTCAAAGACACTCCTCACAAAATCAAGCCACTCAGCTCAAGCGATCCCAACTCTGTGCCACTACATGAGCAGCCGAGTTGAAATGGTTCACTCTATACAATTTTCCCACACTACAGTCATGAGCATTAATGGCTCCCCGCTGTGCTCCCAACCGCTGTGCTCAAACGTGTCCCAGACCCTCCGTGTTCCCCGTGCTGGCCATTTGAAAATTCCTAAATGTGGTTCCCCATACTTTTAACAAGTCCTATAACGAGCTCAACAAGCAATTATTTGGAAGCATTCAGGTTGCTGGCGCCCTGCTCCCTTGGAAAATCTAATCGCATCACTGAACCATCAGGAACCAGTGACACCTTCAGAGTGCATGATTTTTGTGGGCCCACCTGCACCCGAACTCACCCACATGGGTGACTGAAAATTCAGCCTCAGGAATCAACTTCATGGCTCTTCTCTTCCTCCTTGTAGGTCAGTGCCCACAACTAGTTGCAGTACTTAACATATGGCCAAATTAGTGCACTGTATAGTTTGATTAAAATTTCCTCTGACTTGTTTTCTACTGTTCGGCTTTGTAGTTCAACATTCTATTGGCTTTCGATTGCTAAACCTGATCTGTATCAATGTATACTAAGACTCCGAGATCTCTTTTTATTTCAACCTAATTTTTTTTGCTAAATATATTTCAATGGGAATATGTATTAATAATTCAAGAAAAGCCTTTATTAAACTAATCTGGATCCCAATTATAGGCTGAGGTGAGAAACCTAAAAATTTTAAGACTACCTGCACAACAAATGCATTAATACTTTATTTCAAAACCATTCACTTGAGTACGTATGTTGCTTGGCTTTCCTTCCAACGTGTGACACTGCACTTGCCTCTGTGAAATTTCATCTGCCACTCACCTACCAACATAGTTATTTTGTCCACTCGGTGTAATTTTTAACGTACTCACTTCAATTGCATGCCTCTCTTTCTTCGGCATCGTCAGCAAATATGACCACATTGCATTGAGTTTGAGTCCAAGTCATTGATGTCGATGAGAAACTCTAATTCTCATGCCAAGCCCTGGGATACTTAACTGAATGCTTCCCTCCACTCTGATGTGATTTATCTAACAAACATGTATTGCTTTCTATACTTCAAACCAGGATCCCAGGGTTTAACTGAATCCCCGCAGTTTGAGCTTTCCAAATAGCATTTCATGAGGGACTTTGATAAATTCCTCTGGAAATTTAGATAGACCAGATCATACGTTTCCCACAGTCCACTTGGAATGTTACTTCAAAGAAGTTTAGGAGACTAATTAGGCAGGATCTCCCCCTTCTCAAACATGTTGGTTACTATGTTATCATTATACAGATACTCAAGTTTACTCAGTGATAGATTCTACTATTTTGCACAGATTGCAGGTGGATCTACAGTTGCCTGCGTCTGTTTTACCCTCCTAGATGATTATGGCAAAGCCTGTTTCCAACCCACTAATACCTCTCCTATGTCCAGTGACTCCTCATGAGTGCTAGTTCCTCAAGTCTCCTCCCTAATCTCTTTTAGCACTCTGGGATCAACTACGCCTGGGGATATATTTGTTTTGAGCCTTTTTAGCCAGTCCGGAACTCTTTAGCTCTATAGAACATTACAGTGCAGTACAGGCCCTTCAGCCCTCGATCCAAATCACCATCATTATCAAAATCGTTTACGTTTATTTTGGTTACCTCTCTTTGGGATTCCATTTATATCTTTTACATTTTCACCTCTTCTCTAACTGCCTTAGTAATATATTATTCATTTTTGTACTGTTACGCTTCGTCTCTGCTGTTCTCTAGATCTTTTTTTTTTGCCAAATCACGTTATCAGAGGGCTACTTTCATATGTGGATCTACACTAACAGAAGTCAGAATCTGTGGGTCAGGTAGAATGAGAAATGAGAGTGATGAGGAAGGGAATTAATTGTTGTTGTATGGAAGAACAAAAATAGCCAGAAGGCCTGCACATCAGTCTCACTGCAATATCTAAAGCATGCATTACAATGCCAGTTATGCCACTGAATTATATGTTGGAAAACATGAGGGGCCGGGTTTTTGGGGGAGGGAAGAGGTTTGCTAAATATATTTCAGTGGGAATATTTATTAATAATTTAAGAAAAGCCTTCACTAAACTAATCTGGATCTCAATTGTAGGCTGAGGTGAGAAACTTGGAAAATTTTAAGGCTGCCTGCACAACAAATGCATTAATAATCAAACTTCACAAATCATCAAGGGTGGTACATGCACTTGTCTGGACTTCAAAATGACAGCAGCAGGTGCTCCAAGAAAACCTCTCCGATAATTAAACTAAGACATACTAACCTGAATGAAGATATTGGTTTGCCTCACTCTGCTTCTGTAGTTTTGCCATGAACATGAGAAGAGCCTTAGAAAAAGGCCTGAAAACAACATGCAGAGTTTTGGTTGAAATTCAAACTGCCTCATTCTATTTAAAAGCCAGAGGCAGTAAATGAAAAATCAATAAAGAATGCATAAGATCACATCTGCCATAGCACTGGGAAGAATTACTAGTTAATTATTCAACCTTTACAAGATCCAGCCATGTTTGTTGTAATGTGATTTTACTTTGACACAAGCATGTATAGGGCGGCGCAGTGGTTAGCACTGCAGTCTCATAGCTCCAGGGACCCGGGTTCGATTCTGGGTACTGCCTGTGTGGAGTTTGCAAGTTCTCCCTGTGTCTGCGTGGGTTTCCTCCGGGTGCTCCGGTTTCCTCCCACAAGCCAAAAGACTTGCAGGTTGGTAGGTAAATTGGCCATTATCAATTGTCACCAGTATAGGTAGGTGGTAGGGAAATATAGGGACAGGTGGGAATGTGGTAGGAATATGGGATTAGTGTAGGATTAGTATAAATGGGTGGTTCATGGTCGGCACAGACTCGGTGGGCCGAAGGGCCTGTTTCAGTGCTGTATCTCTAATCTAAATCTAATCTAATGCAGTATGGGTGATTAAGAAAGGTCTTAACAGGATAACAGATTTACTATATTCATCAGTCGTAGTTACAAAACAAAAATAAATTATCAAAGACTTGTGCAAAAAATCTATAGAATGAGTTCTGACCTCTGCTGATTTTATGAGCTCTGGGTACTCATATTTTTAAAGCAAACTCCATGACCCCTACTGTGAAGTGTGCCTAGAGGCAAGCAGAGATTACCTGTGACTGACTTCGGAGACCTATAATGTAGTTTCAGAAGGCTTTCATAAAACTTCAGCACGAAAAGCACAAAATCTAAACTGCCAGATCCTAAAACCTTATAAAGTTGCCCCTTATCGCTTCCCAGTGGCACTCCTCAGATATCCTGACCCCTTTGGATTGCCAGGGTTTCCAGAATGCCAGTGCCGAGCTCTTATTTTATTAGCTTAAAATATGAAATCTATTACAATATTTGTGGACTGTATTATACTACTATCTTGAGAAATTACAGTACTAGAGCACTAATTGCTTTAAATTAACTAAAAACCGATTTCTCCACTTAGTGCTAGGAAAGCACTATGTTAAAGATTCTCAGAACACTAGGGTACAAGGAATTCATGCAAACTTGCAGCCTTCACCTTCAACATTTTCCCACTGAAACAAGTTATCTAATCAACCCCAACACTACCACATCAGAGACCTTGCCAATATATTCCCACACTTTTCCCCAACAATCCCAGACCATTTCACTTACCTCCACAAGTACATATGTACTACACAACCATCTTTTCCCCATCAATGCTTCTTGTCTGCAGCACTTAGTTCTGTTGTCCCAGATCCATGCACCCAAAGCTTCACAAGCCCTGCATCCTGTTCTTGCGCTTCCCCAATTCAGCCATAAGCATTATTGCAAATAGAACACGTTCTCCAGGGTCACAGTTTGAACCCCATCCCCATGGGGGAGGGGGTGGTGTAGTGTTAATATCACTGGACTAGTAATCCAGATGCCTAGGCTAAGGCTCTGGGTACATGGGCTCAAATCCCACCACAACAGATGATGAAATTTGAACTTTAAAAAAAAAACTAGTCTAATGATGACCATGAAACCAATGTCGATTGTTTTAAAAACCCATCATGTCCTTTAGAGAAGAAAATCTGCTGTCCTTACCTGGTCTGGCCTACATGTGATTCCAGACCCACAGCAATGTGGTTGACTCTTAACTGCCCTCTGAAGTGGCCTAGCAAGCCAATTGGTTGTCAAGGGTAATTAGGGATGGATGCCCACATCCCATGAAAGAATAAAGAAAAAAAGCAGAGTGCCAGATTGTAGCCATGCTGCTCCAAGCAGTGAATAGATAGTTTTCACTGGGCCATTCTTGAGCTAGGCAAGAGAGGCAGTGAAGCTAACCTATGTGCCCCTTTAGACGAAAGTGTGCGCTGTGATGTAGGGAGCTAGAAGCCAATACATCTGCAGAAGAGTACTTAGTAGGATACCGGAGCAATTCAGCAATTTGGGCTTTTCTCATTGGAGCGAAGGATGATGAGAGGTGACTTGATAGAGGGGTACAAGATGATGAGAGGCATAGATAGAGTGGATAGCCAGAGACTTTTTCCCAGGGCGGAAAGGGCTATCACCACGGGGCATAATTTTAAGGTGATTAGAGGAAGGTTTCGGGGAAATGTCAGAGGTAGGTTCTTTACACAGAGAGTGGTGGGTGCGTGGAATGCACTGCCAGCGGTGGTAGTAGAAGCAGATACATTAGGGACATTTAAGCGACTCTTGGATAGGTACATAGATGATAGTAGAATGAAGGGTATGTAGGTAGTTTGATCTTCGAGTAGGTTAAAGGGTCGGCACAACATCATGGGCCGAAGGGCCTGTACTGTGCTGTACTGTTCTATGTCCTTCACAACTTCCATCTTGCACACATGTACCTTCATCAGATGTAAAAGCATCCAAGTGATAACCAATGATTTCTCGCCATCTCAGAAAGCCTCCTGTTGAGCAAATGCTTAGTGATTGAGCACTATCAAAGATCCATTTGTTTTGTTCAACTTGAGAGACAAATTGCAAAAGTATAGCGTGTACGATGTATTGAAAAATGTGATACACTGTACAGAATGGGAACAAAAGAACCGTCAGTGATGAAAGCACACAAATTGACAGACAACATATATATCTCGCCTTTAATGTAATAAAATGTCCCATGGCACTTCACAAGAGCATGATAAAACAAAATATGATACTAAGCCACTTATGACCAAAGGTTGGTATGAAGGAGGAAAGCGAGGTAGAGGCGCAAAGAGGTGAAGCGAGGGAACTCCAGAGTTTAGGACCTAGGCAGCTGAAAGCACAGCCACCAATGCTGGAGCAATTAAAATTGGGAATGCTCACGAGGCCAGCAGTAAATGAGCACAAATCTCTAAGGGTTGTGGGGCGTGAGGAGATAGAGATAAGGGGCCGGATTTTATGGGCCCCCTGGAGATGGGGTAGGAGGTGGGGGATTGCGATGGAAGGCAGGGGACGGAGAGCCCATCACCAAGCGATTTTGTCGGTGGGGGGTAGGGGGGGGGGGGGAAATTGTCCAGCAACGACCATTCTGCCCAGAGGCCAATTGAGGCCCTTAAGTGGCCTATTACCAGCCATTTAAGGGCCTCTTCCCCCGCCACTGGAATTTACTTTGCCACGCAAGGATGTCGCCCAGTAATACGAGGCACCCCCCCACCCCACTTTGCACTTAACACACACTCTCCCACCGCTCCCCCTTCGCCAGGGCGTTTCGAACTGGCTCGGGCAATCCCACCTCACTTAACTGAGGTCCAGGTCTCCAGCCCTAGGCCTGGGTCCAAGGCCTCTGCTGTACTGGCAGTGGCCACCGCTCACAGTGGCACTGCCAACACTGCTGAGCTGCTAGCCCGGTGATTGGACGGCTGCTCTTGGAGATGGGATCCCGTCTTTAAAGGGACAGGGATCCCAGCGCCAGCAACCTCAGTGCTGGAACAACCCAAAATCACGCCGTGGGGGGTTTGGAAAGGCCCCCAGTCTTTTTGGCTCTGTGTCGAGAGCCCGGCCGGCACCACAAAATCCAACCAAAGGAAGGGCAAGACCACAGAGTGATTTGAAAACAAGGATAAGAATTTTAAAGTTAAGATACTGGTTGACCTGGAACTAATGCAGTTCAGCGAGCACAGTGATGATGGATGAATGGGACTTGGTGAGAGTTAGGACATGGGCTTAGAGATTTGGATGCCAAGTTTACAGAGAGTAGAATGTGGAAACCAGCCAGAAGTGTGTTGGAATAGTCAAGTCTAGAGCTAACAAATGCATGAATGAGGGTTTCAGCATAAGAGCTGAGGTAGGGGCCAAGTCGGCCAGGTGGGAATAGACAGTCCTGGGGATGACACGAATATGTATTTAGAAGCTCATAGAATCATAAAAAGTTTAAGGCACAGAAAGAGGCCACGTGACCCATCGGCTCATCTCGGGGTCAAATATGACACCAAGGATGCAAACAGTCTGGTTTAGTCTTAGACTGCTCCCTGGTAGAGGGATGGAGTCAGTAGTTAGGGAACAGAGGTCGACAACAATGGCTTCAGTCTTCCCAATACTTAATTGGAGGAAATTTCTGCTCATCGTAAGCAATCTGACAATTTAGCAGGAGTGGAGAAGTTGAGAGAAGTGGTGGCGAAGTAGAGCCGAATGCCGTCAGCATACGTGGAAACTGACGCCCTTGCTTTCGGATAATGTTGACGAGGGGCAGCATGTAGTCGAGAAATAGGAAGGGGTGATCCTTGGTGGATACTAGAGGTAATGGTGTAGTAGGCTTCACTTACAGCAGAGATGAAAAATCTTGGACATGATTACAAACTGCATTTTAATGATCATCATGGGACTTGCCTAGAAAAGTTGTTTTCATTTTTGAACTGTTAAAAACCAGCCAGTTTTGGACTATAAGAGGCAGTTGGAGATCTGCATATTGACCTGCCAGGAGATCAGGAGAAAATCCAGACCATTGTTACCTCTCTTGGAAGAATCCTTTCTCTTGAAAAGCAAATCCTGTATGAAGTTGTACTGTTGCCTCCTGTATTTTGAAGAAATCCCACATGTTTGCAGAAAACCTTGCATCTTTAAAAGAACTTTGCATTGCATGTGTGAGAACTGAAACCTTTGTTGTTGCACACCTGCTGTAAGACCTACGTGAAGCCTTCTGTAGTTGAATTTCTTTGAACGTCTACCAAGACAGACAGTTCGTCAACATCGCCTGGAAAGATTCCTAGTGGCAGCCACCTATTCGACTTTGGGACACTTTGCCAAAACAAAAGACTTCCATGTCTTCTCTTCAGTATAACTTTTTTTTTTATTCCTTCTATTTCTTTGTAATGGCTGTAAACAAAAATCTCCCCCCCCCCCCCCCCCCCCCTCATGCTGTTAACCGGTTGTGTATGAGTTTGTGTTAGGGCTATGATACAAAAGGAATGGGCTTTAATATTTCAATTCGCATATATATTTACTTCATTATTGGTTAAGACTTGGTTTGTAACAAATGGATAATTTTGTTAATTTAAGAAACCTGGCTGGTGTGCTTTATTCTGGGGACAAATAGGAGTATCTAATTGATTGTTTCAGTAAGCGGGAAAATTTATTGCTATGTTGCGACCTGTGAAGTGGGACTGAATTAACAAAGCACTCCTCCCGCCTTGGTCGTAACATTACTGAATTAGTTAGAATGATTTAGTATACTCCTGTCATCTTATCACAGAGAGGAAAATACATTATTATGAAAAGACACAAGTATTTCTACACCTAACCTCAGTATTCACACCATTTCTTATGCTAAACATACAGAATTCCCACCATTTACAAGCATAAGCATTAAGGGTTTGTGGTCTTATCCACGCTTCCTATTTGATAATTATACAAGCAGACCCACAAGAGGAAAAAAAGATCTGAAGATGGTCACAACAGGTTTCTGCACAGAAACAAGTCTTTTACAGTGTCAGTTAAAAAAAAATTAGTTTTCCAAACAAAATTATGCATCAGTGTCAATCTTACTGCTTCTCATTTGCTAAATATGCTATCATCTGTCACCAGCGGGAGACAGCACCAAAAGCCATTTACAGGAAACAGAATAATATTCAATCAATTTTACATCTAATTTAAATTGCATTAACAGCAGGTTGTGAACAAATGGAAAATAAACTTAACCCTGGATCAGGATTATGACACAGTCATGACTGTTTACAAGATACCAATCAGAACTGCTGAATACTTGCTAGGGTGAGACTTACATGTATTCAAGAAATGCAATTGCTCAAAGAAAAAAATTCAGTATAAGATTTCAGTATTTTTACTAGTTTTTTTTTTGAACAGCAGCCACTTAATTTTTCTTTAAAATACAGGCAATTTTCAAGTGGAAATGGCCAAGGGGAGGACAAGAAGAATGGAGATAGGCGACAAGGGTAGGCAGTGGAGGAAAAGCAAGAGGCAGGGAGGAGGAAGAGGTGAGGCAGGGAAGAAGAAAGGGTGGAACAGACCAAGGAGAAAGGGAGGGATGAAGAAACAGGGATGAGGAGAGAAAGAGGCAGGTAGGATGAGGGAGAGAAATAGACATCAAGGAAGTGAGGGAGGAAGTGGGAAGAAAGGGAGGGAGAGAAGGAGGAATGGGCAGAGGTGTGGAAGAAAGGAGGAGTGGAGAAGGAAGAGAGGAAGGAGGAATGGGAGGGAGAAATTTTAGATGAGAGCAAGAGAGAAGGAAGGGAAAAAGAAAGAAAATGGAAGAGGAGGATTGGGGAGGAAGAGGAAAGAAACGGGAAGGGGAGGAAGATGGCAGAGGAAAAGGGAGAAAGAGACAAGGAAGAAAGAAGAAGTGGGTGGCAGGAAGGAGGAAGTTAAGGGAAGGAAAATGGAAGCAGATGCAGATTAGCAAGAGGAGGTTGTCTTCCCTATCTGCACTGCCCTGGAATTTCCTACATTTTTTATGAGGATATATAACTAGGCTAGTCCCAGATTTATACGATAAATAAAATGGACCAGGGCACTCCTGAACCCCATCTTATTTTTCTGTGTCAATGTCTCTTGCATGCCTGAGCAGATGGGTACCTGGGCAATCCGACATTGTAGTTTACTCCCAGGCCCCTGCGGCCCCAAGGGTCCACGGGCTAGTCTGAAGATTTATGTCGACTGCTGGCTTGGTATCTCCTCCTACCACATCCAGAAGGCCTGCAGCCATGCTGTGACTTGATGCTTCAATTTTCAGGCTCAAGATCTTGTCAGGTGGAGGCTGCGCCTGGATCACGTAAATGTCTGAAGTTTAGGAAAATGACACTCCCATCCGCAGACAGGCACAGTGGATGCCCAGAAAGGAAAATCTTCCATCATTAACTTATCCATGAAAATGTAAGAACTGTTCATTAAACACCTTAGAAACACAAAAATTATGTAGATCGTCATATTTATTAAAAATGCTCAAATTAATAGGCCGAGCATGAAGCACATTAAGTAAAAGAAAATACAGATGCACCAACATGTCAGAAGAGGATTATTTTCTTCATGTAGGAATTAATTAACATCATTGGGACAAACAGGTCTTACAACAAACAACTAGATACTTAAGTTTCTGCTTTGTACGAACTTGAAACCAATGTAGGGTTGTAATCTCTGGATTACTCCCTGTGCCACATGCCAGTGAGGCTAGAAATAGGAAGATAGTGCAGCTAAACACGTGGCTGAGCAGCTGGTGTAGAAGGGAGGGTTTCAGATATCTGGACCATTGGGCTCTCTTCAGGGACAGATGGGACCTGTACAAGAAGGACTGGTTGCATCTAAACTGGAGGGGCACAAATATCCTGGCTGCAAGGTTTGCTAGCGTCACTCTGGAGAGTTTAAACTAGTGTGGCAGGGGGGTGGGAACCAGAGCAGTATGACAGCTAGTGAAATAAATGAGGAGGACATAGTAAATAAGGCCAGTAGGACTAAGAGGAAGAGCAGGCAGGGAGATGTTGCTGAGCACAGCAGGACTGGTGGTCTGAAGTGCATTTGTTTCAATGCGAGAAGTATAACAGGTAAGGCAGATGAACTTAGAGCTTGGATTACTACTTGGAAATATGATGTTGTTGCTATTACAGAGACTTGGTTGAGGGAAGGGCAGGATTGGCAGCTAAATGTTCCAGGCTTTAGAAGCTTCAGACGGGATAGATGGGGATATAAAAGGGGTGGGGGAGTTGCATTACTGGTTAAGGAGAGTATCACAGCTGTACTGCGGGAGGAGGACACCTCAGAGGGGTCATGCAGCGAGGCAATATGGGTGGAGCTCAGGAATAGGAAGGGTGCAGTCACTATGTTGGGGGCTTACTACAGGCCTCCCAACAGCCAGCGGGAGGTAGAGGAGCAGTTATGTAGACAGATTTTGGAAAGATGTAAAGGTAACAGGGTTGTGGTGGTGGGTGATTTTAACTTCCCCTATATTGACTGGGACTCACTTAGTGCTAGGGGCTTGGATGGGGCAGAATTTGTGAGGAGCATCCAGGAGGGCTTCTTGAAACAGTATGTAGATAGTCCAACTAGGGATGGGGCCATACTGGACCTGGTATTGGGGAATGAGCCGGCCAGGTAGTCGAAGTTTCAGTGGGGGAGCATTTCGGGAGCAGTAACCATAATTCCATAAGTTTTAAAGGTACTTGTGGATAAGGATAAGAGTAGTCCTCGGGTGAAGGTGCTAAATTGGGGGAAGGCTAATTATAACAATATTAGGCAGGAACTGAAGAATTTAGATTGGGGGCGGCTGTTTGAGGGTAAATCAACATCTGACATGTGGGAGTCTTTCAAACGTCAGCTGATTAGAATCTAAGACCAGCATGTTCCTGTGAGGAAGAAAGACAAGTTTGGCAAGTTTCGGGAAGCTTGGATAACACGGGATATTGTGAGCCTACTCAAAAAGAAAAAGGAAGCATTTGTAAGGACTGGAAGGCTAGGAACAGATGAAGCACTTGAGGAATATAAAGACAGTAGGAAGGAACTTAAGCAAGGAGTTAGGAGGGCTAAAAGGGGTCATGAGAGATAATGGATAAGCGCCTGGAGGTGGTCAGTGGTTTGTGAAGCAGCGCCTGGAGTGGCTATAAAGGCCAATTCTAGAGTGACAGACTCTTCCACAGGTGCTGCAGAGAAATTTGTTTGTCGGGGCTGTTACACAGTTGGCTCTCCCCTTGCGCCGCTGTCTTTTTTCCTGCCAACTACTAAGTCTCTTCGACTCGCCACACTTTCGCCCCGTCTTTATGGCTGCCCGCCAGCTCTGGCGAACGCTGGCAACTGACTCCCACGACTTGTGATCAATGCCACAGGATTTCATGTCGCGTTTGCAGACGTCTTTAAAGTGGAGACATGGACGGCCGGTGGGTCTGATACCAGTGGCGAGCTCGCTGTACAATGTGTCTTTGGGGATCCTGCCATCTTCCATGCGGCTCACATGGCCAAGCCATCTCAAGCACCGCTAACTCAGTAGTGTGTATAAGCTGGGGATGTTGGCTGCCTCGAGGACTTCTGTGTTGGAGATACGGTCCTGCCACCTGATGCCAAGTATTCTCCGGAGGCAGCGAAGATGGAATAAATTGAGACGTCGCTCTTGGCTGACATACGTTGTCCTGGCCTCGCTGCCATAGAGCAAGGTACTGAGGACACAGGCCTGAAACACTCGGACTTTTGTGTTCCGTGTCAGGATTAAGGAAATTCCCAAGGCTTTTTATACATATATAAAGAGCAAGAGGGTAACCAGGGAACGGGTTGACCCACTCAAGGACAGAGATGGGAATCTATGTGTGGAGCCAGAGGAAATGGGCGAGGTGCTAAATGAGTACTTTGCATCAGTATTCACCAAAGAGAAGGACTTGGTGGATGATGAGCCTAGGGAAGGGAGTGCAGATAGTCATCTCATTATCAAAAAGGAGGTGGTGTTGGGTGTCTTGCAAAGCATTAAGGTAGATAAGTCCCCAGGGCCTGATGGGATCTACCCTAGAATACTGAGGGAGGCAAGGGAAGAAATTGCTGGGGCGTTGACAGAAATCTTTGCATCCTCATTGACTACAGGTGAGGTCCCAGAGCACTGGAGAATAGCCAACGTTGTGCCTTTGTTTAAGAAGGGTGGCAAGGATAATCCAGGAAATTATAGGCCGGTGAGCCTTACGTCAGTGGTAGGGAAACTATTAGAGAGAATTATTCGGGACAGGATTTACTCCCATTTGGAAACAACCAAACTTATTAGCGAGAGACAGCAAGGTTTTGTGAAGGGGAGGTCGTGTCTTACTAATTTGATTGAGTTTTTTGAGGAAGTGACGAAGATGATTGATGAAGGAAGGGTAGTGGATGTTATCTATATGGACTTTAGTAAAGCCTTTGACAAGGTCCCGCATGGCAGACTGGTACAAAAGGTGAAGTCACACGGGATCAGAGGTGAGCTGGCAAGATGGATACAGAACTGGCTCGGTCATAGATGACAGAGGGTATCAGTGGATGGGTGTTTTTCTGAATGGAGGGATGTAACTAGTGGTGTTCCGCAGGGATCAGTGCTGGGACCTTTGCGGTTTGTAGTATATATAAATGATTTGGAGGAAAATGTAGCTGGTCTGATTAGTAAGTTTGCAGACGACACAAAGGTTGGTGGAGTTGAGGATAATGATGAGGACTGTCAGAGAATACAGCAGGATATAGATCGGTTGGAGACTTGGGCGGAGAAATGGCAGATGGAGTTTAATCTGGACAAATGTGAGGTAATGCATTTTGGAAGGTCTAATGCAATTGGGAGGTATACAGTAAATGGCAGAATCCTTAGGAGTATTGACAGGCAGAGATCTGGGCGTACAGGTCCACAGGTCACTGAAAGTGGCAACGCAGATGGATAAGGTAGTCAAGAAGGCATACGGCATGCTTGCCTTCATCGGTCGGAGCATAGAGTATAAAAATTGGCAAGTCATGTTGCAGCTGTACAGAACCTTAGTTAGGCCACACTTAGAATATTGCGTGCAATTCTGGTCGCCACACTACCAGAAGGACGTGGAGGCTTTGGAGAGGGTACAGAGGAGGTTTACCAGGATGGTGCCTGGTCTGGAGGGCATTAGCTATGAGGAGAGGTTGGAAAAACTCGGATTGTTTTCATTGGAACGACGGAGGTGGAGGGGTGACATGATAGAGGTTTACAAAGTTATGAGCGGCATGGACAGAGTGGATAGTCAGAAGCTTTTTCCCAGGGTGGAAGAGTCAGTTACTAGGGGACATAGGTTTAAGGTGCGAGGGGCAAAGTTTAGAGGGGATGTGCGAGGCAAGTTTTTTTTTTTACACAGAGGGTGGTGAGTACCTGGAACTTGCTGCCAGGAGAGGTGGTGGAAGCAGATACGATAGCGACGTTTAAGAGACATCTTGACAAATACATGAATAGGAAGGGAATAGAGGGATATGGGCCCCGGAAGTGCAGAAGGTGTTAGTTTAGGCAGGCTTGGAGGGCCGAATGGCCTGTTCCTGTGCTGTACTGTTCTTTGTTCTTTTTAGAGTTAACTTAAAAAAAGGCATCTCTAAAAATCACTGGAGACTTCTGAAGTTTTGTGGAGTAAGGTACATTATCAGCATACATGTCATTAGGATGGACTAGCTGTGGTCATATTAAACAATGCAAAAATCTGACATCTACTTCTATCTACAGGTGAAACTGCAACACTTCAAGGGACAATAATATTCCCAAATAAATTACAGGAAAACTGTCACAACTTAATATTGTTGTCAAGCACACCTTTGAAGTTAATTTCTCAATCTAAACAGAAGACACCAATTATACTTTTTCTCACGCTCTGACCCTCAGAAAACTAAAACTCCAACTGAAACTGCAACAGGCAAACATGTAGAGGGCCAATTATAATTTAAATTAGCTTGAATTAACCATGTGCTTCAAAAGGAGCTGCATATGTTTCGCTTCAAGTTCCACCCCACCCCCAAAGAACATGGAAATGCCAGACTATGCAAACAATTGGTTAATGTTTTAGTTTTAGTTTAGTTTCGAGATACAGCACTGAAACAGGCCCTTCGGCCCACCGAGCCTGTGCCGACCATCAGCCACCCATTTATACTAATCCTAGACTAATCCCATATTCCTACCACAGCCCCACCTGTCCCTATATTTCCCTAGCACCTACCTATACTAGGGGCAATTTATAATGGCCAATTAACCTATCAACCTGCAAGTCTCTGGCATGTGGGAGGAAACCGGAGCACCCGGAGGAAACCCACGCAGATACAGGGAGAACTTGCAAACTCCACACAGGCAGGACCCAGAATTGAACCCGGGTCGCTGGAGCTGTGAGGCTGCGGTGCTAACCACTGCGCCACTGTGCCGCCCCAAATGTAGCAACAAATGTTGCTCAAAGGATTGAAACTAACGTGTGATACATTGTTATAATCGTATAGATATGCTTGAAATAATTGCATGCTTTAAAAATACCCGTGTGCTATTTATATAATGATTTATAGTGTTTATTTTAAGAATTACTGTAATAGGTTCTGAAGAAATTACAATCACTTCAAATGGAGGAGTCTTGTGCTCAATGAAACCTTTACGTGTTTTTCATTCCTGGTTCTTTCTTCAGAAAGTTCCAGGCATCTTATTAGACATAAAGCAGTATTCAACTTGTTAATAATGCAGCATGTGAATTTGGTTCTAAAACTGTTTTCGATACCATTTATTATGAGAACCAAGTGTCAGCCTTTGCACCGTTATAACTTGTGCCTCTGAATCATAAAGTTATAGGTTCAAGATCCCTTCCAGAGACTGTGCTGCAGTGTTAAAGTACCATTTTTAAATGCCAAGTTAAGCCAAGACCCCTATCTCCCTTCTTAGGTGAGCATACAAAAATAAAGACCCTCAACGCACTATTCCAAGAACAGCAAGGTCAAAATTGAGCCCTCAATAAATACCTCTAAAACAGATTACCTAGTCCTATATTTCATTTTTGTTTATATGCAAGTTAATTGCCACATTTCCTAGCAATTGAACAGATTACTTCAAGAATGCGTAGTTGGCTTTGAAGCACTTTGGAACATTCTGAAGAAATGAAAGGGTGATACAAATGTAGAGTCTTCCCAATATTTTGGGAATGGGAACAAATTTTACTGTGCAAGATATATTAGAGGCACCAGTGATATACAGAAAATAAACTACAAGCATCCCCACTACACAGATTCTAAGCACCACTACAACAACTGAATTACAGCAGCTAGGATATTTATGTTGATTTATATAAAAGGAAATTTGCATTATTATTCACAGAACACTGAATTTTTAAAAACGTAAAAATGTAAACACCTACATCAACACGAAAGGCAATGGAAGTGCAATGCTGTTTACAGCGCATGAAAGAGCAGAGGAAAAAACTTATTTTAACTAAGCGACATAATAAACAGGGTCATGAGATAAAATTGTTCAATAAAATTAACCTGTGCCAGCATTTTAAAGAATAGTTTTAGCAGTGCTCAGTAGAGGCACAATCCATGACTATAATCTATAAATAAATTGATGTTTTAAGTACAGAGAACTGTACCTTAAAAGAAACATACATTTTCTCTTCATTCATGTACAACATCTTTAAGGAGCATGAGGAGCTGATGGAATTAGACAGCCATTTTAATTGGTTGACAAAAGTAGTTCTTGCTGGTTTGTGACAAGTGTTAAAACCTACTTGATACCAAAATTCTTTGCAGACTACACAGGGTTTATAATTTTTATAAGGCACATAACTTATATATACATTCTTTGTTTGCTTCAACAAAAGGAAGCAATTCAGTGATGGCAGCAGTCAATGAGACATTCCCATGATTCTGCAGTTATTTTTCACCAACTTAAAATTTATGACGACTTGTGTTAATTGTTGTGCTACAAAATGTTTAGATTAAGTTATGTTGAATATATTATTCCCATATTGTTTGCAATTTTGCAGGCTTAAAGATTTCCAGGATTTCTTTTACATTCATTGCTCTGGTAAGTTTAAAATCAAAATCAGCTGCCAGTTTAGCTCTCCATATTCATAGCCTTTCCCACCCCCCCCCCCCCCCCAATATTCCTATGGTAATCATCAATTGAGTCCTGTTTTAGCTCTGCTCTACCTGAGATATTCCATTTTACCAAAATGCGCTTTATGTTTGGTTTTTGCTTGTTTCAAAATAACAGTTTTTCTTTCACTGAAAATGCAAGTGTAGTCAAGTTTAGGTGAGGAAGAAAATGCAATTACCTTTGAACATATCTTTCAACTCTGCCCAATCCAGACTCTTTAAAAGAAGAATGACCCATCTCTACAGTTTGGAAGATTGCTTGAACGCTTCAAAATTGTCTTTTGTGTTTGATAGTGTTGCTACATTAGAGCTTCAGTTACTTACCCTATTTCGATAATGGACTATAATTGTGCAGATAGAATGAAATTAGGTGATAAAGTAAATATGTATTTGATAATAGCTAAAGCAGCAACAGGGCACCTTATTCAGCTAGTATTGATACTTGCTTTTCTTCAGACTTCTTTGGGAATCCATTAGAAGAGAATGCAGGAGCAGCATCACCTGAAAACGAGTTGCCAACCTGACGAAGCTACAACACAGGGCTTCTTGCATGCTAAATAGCGGAGGCTGCATGCTATAGACAGAGCCAAGCGATCCCACAACCAATGGATCAGAGTAAAGCTCTGCAGTCCTGCCACATGCAGGTTATGAATGCTGGTTGACAATTAAATAACTAACTGGACAAAGGGGCTCTATGAACATACCCATACCCAACAATGGCAGAGCCCAGAACAAGTGCTTAAGGCAAGGCTGAAGAGTCTGCAACCATCTTCAGCCACAAGTGCCAACTGGATTATCCATCTTGGTCACCTCCATCACAGATGCCAATCTTCAGCCAATTCAATCCATCCCACGTTATCAAGAAACAGCTGAATGCACTGGATACTGCAAAGGCTATGGGCCCCAACAACATTCCAGCAGTAGTACTGAAGACTTGTGCTCCAGAACTAGCCGCGCCACTGGCCAAGCTGATCTAGTATAGCTACAGCGCTGGCATCTACTTGACAAAATGGAAAATTGCCCAAGTATGTCCTGTTCAAATAAAGTAGAGAGAAATCCAATTTGGATCATTACTGCCCCATTAGCCCACTTTGAAGTGATGGAAGGTGTTGCCGACAGTGCTATCAAGCAGCACTTACTCATCAACTACCTGTTCAGTAATACTCAGCACTTTTGTCCATATTTGGACCACGGTGCTCTCGACCTCACGACAGCCTCGGTCCAAATATGGACAAAAGTGCTGAATTCCAGATTGGAGGCAAGAGTGACTGCCCTTGACATAAAGGCTGCAATTGACCAAGTGTGGCACTAAGGAGCCAGAGTAAAAGTGAAGTCAATGGAAATCAGGGGGAAACTCTCCACTGGTTGGAGTCATACCTAGCACAAAGGAAGATAGTTGTGGTTGCTGGAGGCCAATTATCTCAGTGCCAGGACACCGCTGCAGGAGCTCCTCCAGGCAGTATCCTCAGCCCAACCATCTTCAGCTGCTTCATCAATGACCTCCCCTCCATCATAAAGTCAGAAGTGGGGATGTTCGCCAATGATTGCTTACTGTTTAATTCCATTCACAATTCTGATATTTTCAAACTACTGTATTTTCAAAGACAAGGCACAAGGTTGGATTTACACTATTTGATTCATAACACAAAAGCATTCTTATAGGTAACCAATTTTCTGGTTGCTTACCCCCAGCACCATTAAAGGCTGCCAATGCAGACATCAACATGGTCCATTAACTGCCAACTGGTTCAATCTTACATCTCATTTTCCCAATATTCCTTCCCTACAAGTCTGAAAGACTTGCCTTTCTTTTAATAAACAGGATCACCATGTCAGAATCACCATATTGGAATCAGGTCTCTGAACAGCTAAGTCATTGAACCAGAGGTTTACATCGACATCAGTGCAGTTTATATCCTTAGTTTTAAAAATCTGGCTAATTGTAAACAGGGATTCTGATACTGCAGAATTTTAAAAAGATAAGCAGTTTAGTTTTAGTTTAAAATACTTAGGCCAAAGTATATCACATCACTATCAAAAAACAAGAATTTAACTGTACAAATTTTTTAAATCAGCTTTTATATTTACATCAAATGTACGAAATATTGCATACAATAAGTGACCTAAAGAATGAAAATCTCACTTATAAAACCTTCATATTTCCAATTTCCTCACATTCTATAGATATTTAACAGCACTTGCAACAGTTTAGGATGATTGATTACACTTAGCAGTACACACACTTGGGGAATTGTGCATAGTTCTGTTCTCTATACAACAAAAAGGATATAGAAACACTGGAGGAGGTGCAAAAACGATTTATATGATGATACAAGAACTGAGAAGCTATAACCATCAGGGACGACCAAACAGGCTGGGGCTCTTTTCTCTTTAAAAAAAGAACGCTGAAAGGTGACCTTATCGAGGTCTTTAAAAACTAATGAAAGGGTTTGATAGGGTCTACAGAGAGATGTTTCCGCTTTTGGAGAGTCCAAAAGTAGGGGTTATAAACATAACATAATTACTAATATACCCAATAAGAAATTCAGGAGAACCTTATTTACACAGAGAATGGTTAGAATGTAGAACTTGCTACAACATGGAGTAGTTGAGGCAAATAGCACTGATGTATTTAAGAGGAAGCTAGATTTAAGTATGAGGTAGAGAATAATAGAAGAGAAGGATTTTCGTATTTGAACATTAACACAGCCTCATAATGTTACTGGTTGTAAAAAGTGAGAACAAAGAAATTACTGAACGTAAATACAGTTCTATAATACAGTGCATCCAACAAAAGGTGGTAGCAATTACTTCTGACTTTACTTTTAACACCAATAATTCTATGAACAGTTTAGAAGTTTCTTCCCTGAAATTAATGCATGTGCTCTTAACAGAAATTTGATGCAGTCAGAATACACTGGATCAAATGAATACTGCTGTTATGTATTGAAAGTCAATTGCAAAGCATACACCAGCAGAATAATCAAGAGTCTCTCTATGCTTTTTTTTTAATGACTATTTGTTTGACCCAATAGAACACAGATATATATTTTCAGACCAGGATAAAAATTCCCAATCTAGTAAAATAATGATGCAGCAAACACTTAATTACAGTGGTAAATAGCAACAGTCACACACTGACATATTCCATATGCCAAAGTTCTGAACTTAGAATTTCTGCTGGCCATAGTTTAATGGAAAATGTGAATGCAACATGCATTTTTCAATACAAAATTAAAGGGCATGAATCCAAGTTAATCAAGTTTACCTTCCAGCACAAACTTGCCTTAAGAGTGCATCAAGTGAATTTAAATGTGTTTTTGAAGTTTACCATAGGCACATACTTACTGTGTTGTTGAATCATTAGTAATTAGCCCAGCAGTGTTTATTTTAAAATCAGAACCAACGAACAACGACAGCAGCAGCCATTGACAAGAAACAAAATTATCCAAACTTTTAGGTTGTCATAATTTTGGTTAAAATTACAACTGAGTTAAGCTATCAAATGTCTGGGACGGACAAGTCTGGTGCATAATTTACATGATAGATTTATATTGGCCTTGGTTAAATCTTAAAACAAAAAGGATCTGGAAACAGGTCCTGAAAACAGTAAGGACTGTAAAATTTGCTGTAGTAACAACTTACCTTATTGTACTCATATTTGTACTGTATTTTAAGTGTATCCATTGCTCTGATCATAGACTGCATGGCAGTGAAGATATTCTGATAGACCAGCTTTGTGAAGCCTCGTTTGTCTTCATCGGAGTACCCTGTACCATGGATGATTCGCATCTGTTTGATGAATGTGCTCTTGCCACTTTCTCCTGTGCCTGAGAAAACAAACCAAAGCAGGACAAGGTCAATAATTTTTATTTATTTATTTTTACTTAGCAAATCTTCCTAGGAATTAGAAATTTTTTAAAAAGCAACTATACCAAAGCAAATCAAAAGGTTAATGCCAATTAGAAGATAAGTTAAGAAAATAAGTGAACAGATAATAACATGGCCATCTCAAAAGTGTTTTAAGACTACCTAGAGCTGTTGAATGACAGACTGCCAAAAATACTTTCCACAACATGAATTTGTACGAAGAGTTTAATCATTTTCCCATGTATCGTATATACGAGCTTACTTCACTCACCATTGTTATGACTGCTTAAAATGAATACATTGTTGAAATCTCTAAATTTCTAGCATACTTTCATTTTAGTATACAATCACAAACTATACATCCAGATCGGGGAGGCGGTGGCAGAGTGGTATTATCACTGGACTAGTAACCCACAGACCCAGGGTATTGCTCTGGGGACATGGGTTCGAATCCCACCACGGCAGAAGGTGGAATCTGAATTCAATTAATAAAAATCTGGAATTAAAAAGCTAATCTAATGATGGCGAATGTTGCAAAAACTCATCTGCTGGGAACGAAATCTGCTGTCCTTACCTGGTCTGGCCTACATGTGACTCCAGACCCACAGCAATGTGGTTGACACTTACATGCCCTCTGAAATGGCCGAAAAAGCCACTCAGTTGTATCTAACCGCTCCAAAGTCAATAAGGAATGAAACCGGATGGATCACCCGGCATCGACCTAGGCACTGGAAACAACAACGGCAAAGCCAGCCCTGTCGAGCCTGCAAAGTCCTCCCTACTAACATCTGGGGGCTTGTGCCAAAATGGGGAGAGCTGTCCCACAGACTAGTCAAGCAACAGCCTGACATAGTCATACTCACGGAATCATAGCTGACAGACAATGTCCCAGACACTGTCATCACCATCCCCCGGTATGCCCTGTTCCACCATCAGGACAGACCCAGCATAGGCGACGACACAGTGGTATACAGTTGGGAGGGAGTTGCCCTTGAAGTCCTCAACATCCACTCCAGACCCCATGAGATCTCATTGCATCAGGACAAACATGGGCAAGGAAACCTCCTGCCGATTAGCACCTACCGCACCCCCCCCACCCCCCTCAGTTGATGAATCAGTACTCCTCCATGTTGAACAGCACTTGGAGGAAGTACTGAGGGTGGCGAGGGCACAGAATGTACCCTGGGTGGGGAACCTCAATGTCTATCACCAAGAGTGGCTCGGTAGCACCACTACTGACCAAGTCCTAATGGATATATCTGCTAGACTGGGTCTGCGGTGGTGAGGGAACCAACAAGTGGGAAAAATATACTTGACCTCATCCTCACCACTCTGCCTGCCGCAGATGCATCTGTCCATTACAGTATTGGCAGGAGTGACCACCGCACAGTCCTTGTGGTGACGAAGTCCCATCTTCACATTGAGGATACCCTCCATCGTGTTGTGTGGCACTACCACCGTGCTAAATGGGATAGACTTCGAACAGATCTAGTAATGCAAAACTCTGCATCTATGAGGCCCTGTGGGTCATTAGCAGCAGCAGTATTGTACTCAACAACAAGCTGTAACCTCATGGCCCGGCATATCCCCCACTCTACCATTACCATCAAGCTGGGTGACCAACCCTGGTTCAATGAAGAGTACAGGAGGGCATGCCAGGAGCAGCACCAGGCATACCTCAAAATGAGGTGTCAACCTGGTGAAACTACAACCCAGGACTACTTGCGTGCTAAACAGTGTAAGCAACATGCAATAGACAGAGCTAAGCGATTCCATAACCAATGGATCAGATCTAAGCTCTGCAGTCCTGCCATATTCAGCCGTGAATGGTGGTGGGCAATTGAACAACTAACTCTAAGAGGTGGCTGCATAAATATCCCCATCCTCAATGAAGGGGATGCCCAGCACATCTGTTTACAAAGAAAAGGCTGAAGCATTTGCAACAATCTTCAGCCAGAAGTGTCGAGTTGATGATCCATCTCGGCCTCCTCCTGAAGTCCCCAGCATCACAGATGCCAGTGTTCAGCCATTTCGATTCACTCTGCGTGATATCAAGAAAAGACGGAATGCACCGGAAACTGCAAAGATTTTGGACCCCGACAACATTCCGGCAATAGTACTGAAGACCTGTGCTGCAAAACTTGCTGTGCCCCTAGCCAAGCTGTTCCAGTACAGCTACAACACTGGCATCTACCCAGCAATGTGGAAAATTGCCCAGGTATGTCCTGTACACAAAAAGCAGGGCAAGTTCAACCCGGCCAATTAACACCCCAGCAGTCAACTCGATCATCAGCAAAGTGATCAAAGGTGCGTCGACAGTTCTATCAAGCGGCACTTGTTTAGCAATAACCGGTTCAGTGACGCTCAGTTTGGGTTCCGCCAGGGCCACTCAGTGCCTGACCTCATTAAAGCCTTGGTTCAAACATGGACAAAACAACTGAACTCCAGAGGTGAAGTGAGAGTGACTGCCTTTGACATCAAGACAGCATTTGATCGAGTATGGCATCAAGGAGCCCTAGCAAAACTGGAGTCAATGGGAATCGAGGGAAAACCTTCTGCTGGTTGGAGTCGTACCTAGCACAAAGGAAGATGGTTGTGGTTGTTGGAGGTAAATTATCTCCACTCCAGGACAACACTGCAGGAGTTCCTCATGGCAGTGTCTTAGGCCCAACCATCTTCAGCTGCTTCATCAATGACCTTCCTTCCATTATAAGGTCAGAAATGGGGATGTTCACTGATGTTTGCACAATGTTCAGCACCATTCACGACTCCTCAAATAATGAAGCAGCCTGTGTACAGATGCAGCAAGACCTGGACAATATCCAGGCTTCAGCTGATAAGTGGCAAGTAACATTCACACCACACAATTGCCAGGCAATGACCATCTCCAACAAGAGAGAATCTAACCACCTCCCCTTGACATTCAATGGCATTACAATTGCTGAATCCCCTAACAACATCCTGGGGGTTACCATTGACCACAAACTGAACTGGAGTAGCCATATAAACACTGTGGCTACAAGAGCAGATCAGAGGCTAGAAATCCTGCAGCGAGTAACTCATCTCCTGACTCCCCAAAGCTTGTCTACCATCTACAGGGCACAAGTCAGGAGTGTGATGGAATACTCTCCACTTGCCTCAATGGGTGCAGCTCCAACACTCAAGAAGCTCAACACCATCCAGGACAAAGCAGCCTACTTGATTGTTTGTGAATGGGGTGCCATTCATGTTTGTGAATGGGGTGCCATTCACACTCTCCACTACCGATGCACAGTTGCAGCAATGTGCACCATCTACAAGTTGCACTGCAGCAACAAACCAAGGCTCCTTAGAAAGCACCTTCCAAACCCACGGCCTCTACCACCTAGAAGGACAAGGACAGCAGATGCATGGGAACACCACCACCTGCAAGTTCCCCTCCAAGCCACACACCACCCTGACTTGGAACTACCTCGCCATTACTTCACTGTCGCAGGGTCAAAATCCTGGAACTCCCTTCTTAACAGCACAGTAGGTTTACTTACCCCACATGGACTGCAGCAGTTCAAGGCGGCAGCTCACCACCACCTTCTCAAGGGCAATTAGGAATGGGCAATAAATGCTGGTCCAGCCAGCAACACCCACATCACAGCAACTAATCAAAAAAAAAAGGATTTTGTATGTCTATAATGCAGGTATTAAATTTGTTATGACGGTGCGTCTCCACTTTGTGTTAAGTATTTCTTTTGAGCTCTCATGCGTTTTCGAATTCTGGACATTGTTTTATTTGGGAAAACTGAAAAGAATTACATGGGTTTTTTTTCCCACTGGGGTCATTAAAAGGACACCAAGCGGTCTTGTTTGAAAACATCTACCTGAAGCCACCTGTCCTCAGATTAATACCCAGGAGGGGATTTTTGACTTGGAGGTGGTGTTTACATAGAAGTGACAGGTAAAGATTTATAGCGGTCAGGAGGCCTGGCTCGAGATATTGTATTTGGTTTTGCTTTGGACAGTGTGTTGGGGTGTGAACTGTTGTGAAGGCAAGAGAGCAGTCACCATCAGCACCCTCTTCCATCTCTTTGAGGGTCGTGAGAATCAAGTGTAAGAAATAGAGAAACTTATGCTGCATTTCGCTTGGAAAGCCTGCCAAACTGTCTTCAACATTGCCTGAAAAGAACTGTTCGAGAAAAGATCCCAGTGACAGCCACCTATGCACATTTGGGATGCAAACAGGGACAGCTGACATCTTTCCATATCTTCTTTCCTTCAAGAATTAACAAGTATTTGGCCAAAGGATTCTTTTTTTCTTTTTTTTTGTATCAGAGCTCGAAAGGGAAAATCTCTATTTTTTGGTTAACCAGGATGGGTGGGTGGGTGCGTGCGAGGGCTAAGGTAAAAGGGAATTTTCATATTTCACTCTGTGTGTTAATGCTTTGCTGCATTACTGGTTATGCCTTGTTTTATAATAAACTGGTAATTTTATTTTTTGTTGAAGAAACCTGGTTGGTTTATTTTATTCTGGAATAAAGAGTAGAGTCTATCATTGACCGTATTGGTAACTGGGTAAACATTTAAGTATATTTTGTGATCTGTGGAGAAGTGGAACGAGGAAAGACAGTGCACTCCTCCCACCTCAATCATAACACATTTCAGTATTATAAAATTAAAAACTAAAAACCTCATTAGTGAGGAATTATAATCCTGAGATAAGCAATGCAGTTCAGGCTTAATTGTCAATGCTCTCCAATAATCTCTCTGCAGAGATATTATATTCAAATACAAAGAATTGTATTTAATTCAATATCCTTAAAACAATTCCTAAGTCGTGTGCATAAAAATGTTGCAGTGAACGCAACTTTTTAATTCCGCATTAAGGAAACTTAAATTGTTAGGTGGAGACCAGGAAACACTCCAATATGGCGAAGAAGCAGAACATAGAACATTACAGCGCAGTACAGGCCCTTCGGCCCTCGATGTTGCACCGACCTGTGAAACCATCTGACCTACACTATTCCATTTTCATCCATATGTCTATCCAATGACCACTTAAATGCCCTTAAAGTTGGCGAGTCTACTACTGTTGCAGGCAGGGCGTTCCACGCCCCTACTACTCTCTGAGTAAAGAAACTACCTCTGACATCTGTCCTATATCTATCACCCCTCAACTTAAAGCTATGTCCCCTCGTGTTTACCATCACCATCCGAGGAAAAAGACTCTCACTATCTACCCTATCTAACCCTCTGATTATCTTATATGTCTCTATTAAGTCACCTCTCCTCCTCCTTCTCTCTAACGAAATAAAACCTCAAGTCCCTCAGCCTTTCCTAGTAAGACCTTCCCTCCATACCAGGCAACATCCAAGTAAATCTCCTCTGCACCCTTTCCAAAGCTTCCACATCCTTCCTATAATGCGGTGACCAGAACTGCACGCAATACTCCAGGTGCGGTCGCACCAGAGTTTTGTACAGCTGCAGCATGACCTCGTGGCTCCGAAACTCGATCCCCCTACTAATAAAAGCTAACACACCATATGCCTTCTTAACACCCCTATTAAATCCCTGAAAGTTGCCACCCAGGTTATGTACCTGGACACCAAGATCTCTCTGCTCATCTACACTACCAAGAATCTTCCCATTAGCCCAGTACTCTGCATTCCTGTTACTCCTTCCAAAGTGAATCACCTCACACTTTTCCGCATTAAACTCCATTTGCCATCTCTCAGCCCAGCTCTGCAGCCTATGTCCCTCTGTAACCTACAACATCCTTCGGCACTATCCACAACTCCACCGACCTTCGTGTCATCCGCAAATTTACTAACCCACCCTTCTACACCCTCATCCAGGTCATTTATAAAAATGACAAACAGCAGTGGCCCCAAAACAGATCCTTGCGGTACACCACTAGTAACTAAACTCCAGGATCAACATTTGCCATCAACCAGCCAATTTCTGATCCAAAGCTCTAAATCACCTTCAATCCCATACTTCCGTATTTTCTGCAATAGAAAGGGGAATAAAAATTCAAAATCAGCAATCGCACTGACTGGGGCATACACACACACCTCCGGACAGTTAGCTCGAGTCGTCTTCGGATTCCAGGGAGGCAGTTTTCAATCCACTCACAAGACAATATGCGGTAGGGAAGAAAAACAGTACTATATGTAGCAGAGGAGGAAAATGGTCTCACCCATTTCTCCCCACACTGTTCCGAGCCCAGCTGACTGCAAGATATTCCTGGTCTTTTCTATCTTGCCCCCAACTTCCAAAGAAAGCCATGGACTGTTAATCAGAAAGACACCTAACTATCATGCACAATACATTATCAGAATCCTCCAGCCAAGTGTATAACGGAAGCAAAAATTAATTAAGCAATTAAGTCAAACAATGCAAACATGCTCCCAAATTGGGTTATATCACAGTTTCCGATTCTGGAGAAGCTCAACAGCTAAAGAAAAACAAAATTATCAACAAGAGCTTCCTCTTAAACCAGAACTTAGCACCAAAGATCAGAGGGATAAAAGTATGCACCTGGAGCGGAGGTTCCCAACTTGTTTTTTGGCTAGGCCTGCTTTGGAGGTTTATGTCCTATTCACACTCTTCCCCCCAACTTTTCCAAGAAACAGTACTTTGTACTCCCCAAGACAATGGCAGCGTTCAATCCAACTGGCTTCAAAAACTGGGGGATAAAACTGATGTAAGTTTAAAATGTTTGCCTCTGCCTTCAGCCATGTAAGAATTATGCGACTTTGTCACGAAAACAGGCTATATTGAATGATGATTTTTAATCCAGCGGCTGGAAATCTGAATTGAATTTTAAAAAAGAAACAGATAAAAGGTGACTGTAGTAGCAGCTAAAGATGGCCACCCCAATTTGCATCACTATACTCCACATTCCAATGCATTGAGGTGGAGATGAATCGTCTGCACAGACCCATCAAGAACAATGACCTGGGGAATCTGAGCGAACTACCTATCCTGTTGCCATTAGCCAAGGCATCAAGGCCATTACGTGAATAGTCAACTGGTGGTGACGAGCCATTCAAACCCAATCACGAACAATGGGACCATGGTTGTGAGAAGGGAATTCCTCAACATGGACTGATTAAGTTGCAACAGGGAATGCACACTGGTAACCAACATACTTGAAGCACTGGGTGACAGACATGTGGCAGGCTCACTACCTGTTTGATTAAGCTGATGTTTTCTCTGCAGCAACAAGACAAGCAGCTATACACCGACAAGGGAAGAAACAAGTGGGGTCCCTCCTTCCTCTCTCTCTCCCCAATCCACCTTGCAAACTTCGAACCATGCCTGTTAACTGTGATCAAGGCATATCTCTGCTGCAGCCAGAGACTCCATGAAGGAAATCAGCGCATTGGTGTTTCCAGAAGAACCATCAGCCATCCACATCTTGAAATCAGAAGCCTCAGGACCTCCAAAGGAAAGTCATGCGACCATCGAATTCAGCCTGAAGCCAGCCAAGTCACCAACCTCCACAGACTATATACCCATTTTATTTCTCTTTGACCAAACTATCTGCCCCCACTCTGTAACCTTTGTGTGTGTGTGTGTGAGTGCGTTTGAGAGAGAGAGAGAGAGAGAGAGAGAGAGAGAGAGAGAGAGAGAGAGAGAGAGAGAGAGAGAGAGAGAGAGAGAGAGAGAGAGAGAGAGAGAGAGAAGAGAGGGAGGAGAAAGCTGGTGCCTTTATTATTTTCCTTAGATGAGTTTAGGTACAATAAAACTAACCTCTTCCTTTGTTAAACTCAAGAAAACCTGTCAAACCTGTCCAGTTGGTCCTTTTTATGATCACGCTGCGTAAGCAGTTAAACACTCACTGAATTCATAGAGTCAGAGTTTTACAGCACAGAAACAGGCCCTTCGGCCCAACAAGTCTATGCCGATCATCAAGCACCTGTCCTAACTAATTCCATTTCCCCGCACTTGGCCCGTAGCCTTGTATGTTATGGCTTTTCAAGTGCTCATCTAAATATTTCTTGAATGTCATGAGTGTTCCTGCCTCTACCACTCATTCAGTCAGTGTGATTCCAGATTCCAACCACCCTCTGGGTGAAAAAATTCCTCCTCAACTCCCCTCTAAAGCTCCTGCCCCTTACCTTAAATCTATGCCCCCTAGTTATTGACCTCTCCGCTAAGGGACAAAGTTTCTTCCTATCTATCCTATCAATGCCCCTCATAATTCTGTATACCTCAATCAGGTCTCCCCTCAGCCTTCTCCGCTCAAAGGAAAACAACCCCAGTCTATCTATTCGGTTTTCATAACTGAAATGCTGCAGCCCAGGCAACATCCTGCTAAATCTCCTCTGTACCCTCTCCATTGCAATCACATCCTTCCTATAGTGTGGCGACCAGAACTGTACACAGTACTCCAACTGTGGCCGAACCAGCATTTTATACAGCTCCATCATAACACCCCTACTCTTATATTCTATGCCTCGGCTAATAAAGGCAAGTATCCCATAAGCCTTCCGAACCACCTTATCTACCTGTGCTGCTGCCTTCAGTGATCTATAGACAAGCACCCCAAGGTCCCTCTGACCCTCTGTACTCCCTCGGGTCCTACCACCCATTGTATATTCCATTGCTTTGTTAGACCTCCCAAAGTGCATCACCTCACACTTCTCAAAATTAAACTCCATTTGCCACTGCTCCGCCGATCTTACCAGCTCATCTATATCGTCCTGTAGTCTAAGGCTTTCCTCCTCACTATTGACGACACCACCAATTTTCATGTCGTCTGCGAACTTACTGATCATACCTCTTATATTCATGTCTAAATTATTAATGTACACTACAAACAGTAAGGGTCCCAGCACCGATCCCTGCAGTACCCCACTGGTCACAAGCTTCCACTCGCAGAAACAACCCTCTACCATCACCCTCTGCCTCCTGCCACTAAGCCAATTTTGAATCCAATTTGCCAAATTACCCTGGATCCCATGGGCCTTTACTTTCTTAACCAAACTCTTGGTAAGTACATCCATCCACCTGTTGTGGTCAAACAAAGAGTGGGAAAAGAGGGGAGCCCTTCGACAACACCTCATCTGATCATAACAGCCTTAACTGTTTCAAGGATTTCTATTTCCATGCAGCAATCAGATAATGTCACAGAAATATCTCCCAGAGCCAGAGGAGGTGCATAATAGAATGATCTTAGCACAGTGTCAATGTTTGAATCCCAGACAGTTTCAGGAAATGCTCATCGCACCGCTCAGAGCAGTTTCTGATGCATTGTAAATCATCCTGCTTTCCTGCGCTCCTGTCCCTGTGCTCGGCTTGAATCCCTCTTGGCAAGTACACAGCAACCTCTCAGCATTTTCCAAAAGGTCATAAAACACTGGTTGCTGCCTCCTCATGAGCAGCAACCCTAACTGCCCTAGCAGCCTCTTCTGCCAACTTTCCCAGCCTGCATGCCGATTTGGGGCTGATCTTACCAACCTCGATCCATAGAAACATAGAAAATAGGAGCAGGAGTAGGCCATTTGGCCCTTCGAGACTGCTCCGCCATTCATTATGATCATGGCTGATTATCCAACTCAGTAGCCTGTTCCGGCTTTCGCCCCATACCCTTTGATCCCTTTAGACCCAAGAGCTATATCTACTCCTTCTTGAAACCATTCAATGTTTTGGCCTCAACTGCTTTCTGTGGTAGCGAATTCCACAGGCTCACCACTCTCTGGGTGAAGAAATTTCTCCTCATCTCAGTCCTGAAAGGTTTACCCCGTATCCTTAGACTATGACCCCTGGTTCTGGACTCCCCCACCATCGGGAACATCCTTCCTGCATCTATCCTGTCAAGTCCTGTTAGAATTGTACAGATCCCTTCCCACCTATTAGGTCTCTCTCAGACTCGACCATCACACCAATCATCATTCCTCCCCATAACTCCATTCAGAAGGTCTGTTCAGTTACCAACAGTGCCCTTGTCGTTCACAACCTTATTGTGGATGACTGCATTGACATGATGGCTTTGACAGAAACTTGGTTCACAAGTAGTGATACCTTTCACCTTATTGAAACCTCTGACCTGAATACCCTCAACCCACCTGCCCCATCCAAAACGCAATAGTAGCAGTATGGCCCTCAGCACTAGATCATACCTCAGCCTCTTCCCCTGCTCCTCCTTCAAGCACTTCGAAGTGTTCCACCCATCTGCATCTCCTTTAAAATCCCTGCTCTCCATCATCACCCAAGCTTTTCTTTGAAGTGTTCGCTGTCCTTTCTTCCCTCAGCCTCTGCATGAATAACTCACCATCTCAGTAATTCAAACCTCTATCTCAACTCATCTTGCCCTCTGTTCTCTTATTTCACCTCACTCCATATAAACTGTCTTATCCATATTCACAGACAAACCCTCAATCTTGCCATCTCATGTAACCAGTCCATTCCCTTGGTCTTAATTATAAAAACAGCAGTCTCTGACCAATTTCTTGTATTCCTCACCATTCCACTCCCTCTGCATTTGCCCTGGGAAACAAAACTCTCCCCAAGTCACTTACAATTGCACTTTCAAGCTGCCAATCACCTTGACTTTGGTTGCAGAATGGAGGGCCATCGAGTTGCACAAAACACTCCTCCTCAACTTTGAATGCCTTCATCCCCAGTAAAATCTTTATTCTCCCATTGTGTTTGTTCACCCCATTTTCACACGACATTTTCACTCCCTGAAGTCAAAAAGACAGGTACTTAATCTATGTGGCATATAGCTGACTCAGCCATTCATTGGCAAATCTGGCTGGACCACAAATGCTTTCAGGTATCTTTCTCCTCGAACAAAAATGCTCAAAGATTTTTCTGGCAAGTCCTTTATTCCTGCTTTGCCAGTCATCTCTTGAAAACCCTTCTCCCTACTTCTTCCATCTTTACCTTCAACATAGTTTGCGCTAATCGCATGAACTTCTTTGCAATCAGGATCCAGTCAGCTGCCTCTGCTGCTTTCCACCTTCTCTGTGTCCACCAACACGGTAGACTCTCCTGCACCTTGGCCCTGAACCCATATATTTAAGTTATCCCATATCTACATTCATGTCCTCCCCGAGTTCATCTCATCTTTGAGACTGCGCCATTAACCCTATTCCCATGAATCCAATTTCCTTACCTGGCCTCCACGCCAACTGATACTGTAAATGCCTCCCTCTCCTCAGATACTATCCTGGTCCCTTTCAAATCTGCTGTCATCAGCCATCTCCTAAGAAAACCCACCCTTGACCCTTCATTCCTAACAAATCAGTGCCCCATCTCTAATAGAAAAGCAAAATATTGTGGATTCTGTAAATCTGAAATAAAAAATGAAAATGCTGGAAATACTCAGCAGGTCTGGCAGCAACTGTGGAAAGAGAAACAGGGTTAATGTTTCAGGGTCTGTACTTATCATCAGAACTGAGAAAAGTTAGAAATGCAATGGGTTTTCAGCAAATGAAAGGGGGGGGGGGGGGGGGGAAAGATGGGAAAAACAAAAGGGAAGGTCTATGATAGGGTGGAGGGTAAGAGAGATTAAGTTTAGTTTAGAGATACAGCACTGAAACAGGCCCTTTGGCCCACCGAGTCTGTGCCGACCATCAACCACCCATTTATACTAATCCTACACTAATCCCATATCCCTACCACATCCCCACCTGTCCCTATATTTCCCTATTAAGTGACAACAGGTTTTATGGTGATAAGCCAAAGGGTGTGGTAATGGGACAAGTAAAGAAACAAAAGATGTGTACGGATGTGATGTGAATGGCAGAATAGCAGATGTCCGAACGCCAAGCAATTCAGAAAGAAATAGTCATAGAGAGATACAGCACTGAAGCAGGCCCTTCGGCCCACCAAGTCTGTGCCAACCAACAACCACCCATTTATACTAATCCTACATTAATCCCATATTCCCTACCACATCTCCACCTTCCCTCAATTCTCCTACCACCTACCTACACTAGGGGCAATTTACCATGGCCAATTGAGAAACAAGCCAAACCAGCAAAAAATCAAAATAGGGACAGAGATTATGATCTAAAACTGTTGAACTCAATGTTGAATCCAGAAGGCTGTAATGTGCCCAATCAAAAGATGAGGTCCTGTTCCTCGAGCTTGCATTGAGCTTCATTGGAATACTGTTGCTGGTCAAAGACAGAAGGATCTGAGTGAGTGGAAGGTGAAGAATTAAAATAAAAGCTCGCGGTCAAGCTTGCGGAGTGAAGGAAGGTGTTTTGCAAAGCTGTCATCCATTCTGCATTTGGATTCCCCAGTGCAAAGGAGACCATATCATGAGCAGCAAGTGCAGTACAGTAAATTGAAAGTACGAGCAACTCGCTGTTTCACCTGGAAGGAGTGTTTGGGGCCTGGGACTGTGAGAAGGTAAAAAGGCAGGTGTTGCATCTCCAGCGTTTGCATGGAAAGGAGCCGTAAGAATAGGAGTGAACCAGGGTATTGCGGAGGTTAATCATCCCTTCTGAATGCTGTAAAAGGGGAGGGGAAAGATGTGTTTGGTGGTGGCAACATGCTGGAGGTGCTGGAATTGGAGGAGGATAATCCGTTGAATACAGAGGCTGGAGAGGTGGAAGGTGAGGACAAGGGGTACCCTATCATGGTTCGGGGAGGGAGGGGAAAGGGTGAGAGCAGAAGTTCTTGAAATAGACATAGTGGAGGGCCCCGTCAACCACCGTGAGGAGGATTCCTCAATGGAGGAAAAAGGAAGCCATATTGGAAGCACTAGTACGGAAGGTTGCATCATCCGAACAGATGCGACAAAGACGGAGAAACTCGGAGAACGGAATGGAGTCCTTATAGGAAGTAGGGTGTGAGGAAGTGTAGTCATGGCAGCTGTGAAAATCAGTGGGCTTATAGCGAATATTGGTTGATAGACTATCTCCAGAAATGGAGAAAGAGAAATGAAGGAAGTGAAGGTAAGAGTCAGTGAAGGAACAATGTGAAGGTGAGAGAAAGGGTGGAAATTGGAAAGTCAAATGAAATTTTCCAGTTCAGAGAGAGAGAAAGAAACAGCTCCGATGTAGTCATCAATGTACTAGAAAGAGGTGAAGGAGGTGACCTGAGTAGGATTGGAACAAAGAATGTTCCACATATCACACAAAAGACAGGCATAACTAGGACCCATGCGAGTACCTATAGCAACACCTTTGATTTGGAGGAAGTGAGTGGGGTTCAAGGAGAAGTCGTTCAATATGAGAACAAGTTCAGCAAGGTGGCCGAGGGTGGTGGTGGATGGGGTCTGGTTAAGCCTCCCTTCAAGAGTCGGAGAGCTTTCAGACCGCCCCGGTGGGGGAGGGAGGTGTAAAGGGATTGGACATCTATGCTGTAAAGGAGACGGTTAGGGCCAGGAAACTGTTGGAAGTGATGGAGGGCCTCGGAAGAGTCACGGATGTAGATGGGAAGAGACTGGATAAGGAGAGAAAAAAAGGAGTCGAGACAGGAGGAAATCAGTTCAGTGAGGCAGAAACAGGCTGAAACGATGGGTCCGCCAGGCCTGTCCTATTTGTAGATCTTGGGAAGGATGCAGAAGCGGGCTGTACGGGGTTGGGGTCTATGTGGTTGGAGGCCGTGGAGGGAAGATCTCCAGAGGAGATGAGTCCTGGAAACAATGTCTTGATATTTAGCAGTGGGGTCATGTTCCAGGAGGTAGGAGGAAGTGTCAGAGAGTTGGTGTTCGGCCTCTGCTAGGTAGAAGTCAGCATGTCAGACAACAGCAACATCCTTGTCAGCAGGTTTCATGTTTCATGTTAGGGCTGGACCTGAGAACACAGTGCTCCAAGTTCAGAGGGTGACAGGTTAGAGTGAGGGGGGCAAAAATTTGAGACGGCCAATATCGAGCCAGCTGTTCTCAATTAAAAGATCGAGACACAGTAAGAGGTTAGAGGGAAGGGGCCAGGCAGAAGGAGAATACTGAAGACCGGTAAAAAGGTCTGCTGTGTGGGAAGAAGGCACCTGGCCAAAGCAGTCGGTGCAGAGGCAAAACAGAAAGACAAAGAACTCAGTGCTATGCCGGGCTCAAAATTCATTGAGGTGGGGATGAAGCGGAGGCCTTTGCTTACAGCAGATCATTCAGAGTCAGACAGTGGAAGGTCAGAGGGTATTGTGAATACACGACAAGGAGTGAGATTCAAAGAACAGATGCGGTCAGAGACAAGTGAAAGGGCAGAAGGTTCTGAAGGCATGCTGGTACCCATGAGTTGTTGAAGCTAGCAATCTTGCACATCTGAAAGGAAGATAAAAGGTTTTTTGGTAAAGCAGCAAGTGAGGCGAAGGATGAAATGAAACTGGACGATGACAGCTTGGAGATAGTGTAAGTCGGTGCTGCTTAACAGAGAGAAGTCAAGAGTGTGGATGTGACCGCGCATGGCATTAAGTGTGGATCTCAGGATGTGGTGAGAACAGCGGTTCAAGGAACACTGAATGTCTCGGAGATATATGCAATCATGGGTGGATCTGAAACACAAAGTGTGGAATTTCAGTTGGAATCCACATGGTATAGGTTGCTGAGGAAGGAGACCTGGCTGTGAAAGGGATTTTTGGTAGACTTCTGATCAAAAACAAAATGAAAAATAGAAAACAATGAGAGTGAACAAGGTATAAGAGACAAACAGAAATCCCAGACAGAAGAGCAGAACTTCAAGGTGGGCATTCTGGAAGAAAAGTGACAGTGAATTAAAAACTAATACAAACGCAAAACTTTTGGGGTCTTTTCCCCCTCTCATTTCTTTATTACTTTGCGTTTGGACAATTGCTGCCCTGCCATTCACACCTCCTCGAGACACATCTTTGGTTTCTTCACTTGTCCCATTACCACTCCCTTTGGCCTTGCACTGTGAAACCTTTTGTCATTTAATCTCTCCTGCCCTCCACCCCATCACCGACCTTTCCTTTTGTTCTTCTTCTCACCCTCCTCACTTTCACTTGCTCAAAACCTATTATATTTCTAACTTTTCTCAGTTTTGATAAAAAGTCACAGACCTGAAATGTTAACTGTTTTTCTCGCCACAGATGCTGCCAGACCTGCTAGGTATTTCCAGCATCTTCGGTTTTTATCCCACCTCTAACTGCCTTTCCCCTTCAAAGTCCTTGAACATGTTGTCACGTCCAAAATTCATGCCCATCTTTTCCACCACACCATGTCTGAATCTCTTTAACTAGGTTTGCACATTGATTAGGGCTGTTTGAGCATTGTGCCAAAGTCACAAATAGCTTAAACGTGGTGCATTAGTCCCCCCTTATCCTTCTTGACTTCTCTGCAGCCTTTCACACAGTCGACTATACCATCTACCTCTAAATCCTCTCCTGATATCCATGTTTGGTTCCATTCTTGCCTCTCCAATCATAGCCAAAGCATGTTCAGCAATGTCTTCCCACCACCGGCACCATTACCTCCAGAGTCCTTAGTGGATCCATTTCTGGTGCTTCCTCTTCGTCTTGTACATCTTGTCCCTTGGCGACATCATCTGAAAATATGGCATCAGCTTCCACATACATGTTGACAACACCCAGTTTTACTTCTCCATCACCCGCCTCAACATTGTCCGACGTCCACTGCTCGACGAGACACTATTTTCTCCAGCTAATAATTGCAATTACCAAAGCTAATCATCTTCGGCTTCTGCCAACTCCATACCTGGCATCATTTCCATCCTTCTTTGAGTCACTGTCTCAAGCTAAATCAGACTGTTCGCAACCTCAATGTTTTACTCAACTCCAAAGAGCTGCCAACCCATATCGTCTCCATCATAAAGACCATCTACTCCACCGTCAAACTGCCTTAGGCCAATCTACTGAAAAAAGTATCTGTGACTTTCTTACTTCCCGAATTGAATTTTCTAATCATCCTCTGGCCTGTATCCATTTCCCACCTCCCCTATACTTCAACTCATCCAAAACTAAATGTCCACATCCTCGCTCCAACTCCTGCTCACCCATCATTCCTGTCCTTGCTAGCCTATATTGGTTCCTAGTTCCCCAACACCTCACTAGAACACTCTCATCCTCATGTTTAAATCCCTTTATGGCCTCTTATTATTATAACCTTCTACAGCTCCCTGATATCCCTCCATTCCTCCTTACATACTCCCTCCCTTTGCCCTGTGATTGGCAGCTGTGCCTTTAACCATCGAGAAGCATGTTCTGGAACTGCCTCCCTAAAACCTCTGTTTCTCCACCTCCATTTCCTCCTTTAAGGCCCTCCTAAAACTCACCTCTTTTGTTTTTGGTCACTCTTACCGATACTTCCTTCTTGGCCTTGGATCCATTTTTGTCTGATTAACCACTGTAGTCACTCTTGCTAAAGTTCTTGGACTTAGCCAAGTACAGTGTGCTTCTACAGGGAAAGAGTCTGTACTTCAAATTGGGTAAAGAAAGTCTATGTTTAAGTTTCTCAGTAGCTTGGTTTGGAGACTTCTAAAATTTGGTTTCTGCATGTTAGATGTCTGGCTGAAACAAAAATAAATATAACTATATTTCCATAATTTGGTTCAATGCAATGAAAGTTTCAACAGAGCAACTTTCTAACCGTGCAGAGGATAAGATAGTGGTACAAATTAGCAAGCCAGTCCATGGCCAATTTAAATCTTTCACGCCTTAAATACTCTTAAAATTTAATTCCAAAACTGATATTTTAATACATTGCAAACAAGAGCTCAAGGGCAAGAACTGAACTTCATGGATTGCTTTAAATTCATAGCTGACCTTATGCAAAAGTAAACAAACAATTGTGACTGAAGAAGCAGATTATAGTGAGTGGTGCAAGTGATCCGTGCACATTCTGTCATTACAAGAACACAAGCTGCAAAATATAGGGGAATCTACATCATTGCATTTTGGGGAAAAATACTTTTCCTTGTCCATTGAATTATAACAGGGTAGATACCGAGAGAGTGTTCTCCCTGGCTGGGAGCTCTAGAACACGAGGGCACAGCCTAAGTAATAGGAGTCGATTATTTAGGACTGAAATGAGGAGAAATTTCTTCACTCAAAGGGTTGTGGATCTTTGGAATTCTCTAGCCCAGAGAGTAGTGGATGCTCCATTGTTGAGTATATTTAGGGCTGAGATAGATAGAGTTTTGGTCTCTCAAGGGATACATGGAGCGGGCAGGAAAGTGGAATTGAGGCAAATTAACCTTGATCATATTGAATGGCACAGCAGGCTCGAGGGGCCATACGGTTTACTCCTGCTCCCATTTCTTATGTTCATGCAGAACTACCACAAAGAACAGAATTGACAAGAGATAAAGCAAAGACTGCCATAACTGTGACTTAAGGTGGAGACAGTTGGTCTGGTTGTGAAATTACTATGGTGATTTTTCCATCTCACTTAATTTCAGTTATTTTAAAAGGGATATTTTTCTCACTTCTGCATGTCCCAAGGCCAGGAATATAGTTAAGAATTTTAATGTATTTCTTATTTGTGTGCAAATTAATGGTGGTTTTCCTCCCCGAGATCCTTTCCACTCCTTGCATCCAAAAAAGATGTGAATTACTCAAATGTTGAACTACAAGAAAGCCCCCAGCGTGTTAACATCCGTAGCACTTAAAGCAGCCAGAAGCACTGCACAAAGAACAGCCAGGCGCTGCGCAAATGACTACGGGCAACACCTATGCGGTCATATTCAGCTGGCCTCAGACACCGGAAACATCAGAGGAATGTATGATGGCATTAAGAGAGCTTTTGGGCCAACCATCAAGAAGATCGCCCCCCTCAAATCTAAATCAGGGAACACGATAACTGACCAACGCAAGCAAATGGACCGCTGGGTTTAGCACTACCTAGAACTGTACTCCAGGGAGAATGTCGTCACTGAGACTGCCCTCAATGCAGCCCAGCCTCTACCAGTCATGGATGAGCTGGACGTACAGCCAACAAAATCGGAACTCAGTAATGCCATGGATTCTCTAGCCAGCGGAAAAGCCCCTGGGAAGGACAGCATTACCCCTGAAATAATTAAGAGTGCCAAGCCTGCTATACTCTCAGCACTACATGAACTGCTTTGCCTGTGCTGGGACGAGGGAGCAGTACCACATGCCAATATCATCACCCTCTATAAAAACAAAGGTGACCGTGGTGACTGCAACAACAACCGTGGAATCTTCCTGCTCAGCATAGTGGGGAAAGTCTTTGCTCGAGTCGCTTTAAACAGGCTCCAGAAGCTGGCCGAGTGCGTCTACCCTGAGGCACAGTGTGGCTTTCGTGCAGAGCGATCGACCATTGACATGCTGTTCTCCCTTCGTCTATACAGGAGAAATGCCGTGAACAACAGATGCCCCTCTACATTGCTTTCATTGATCTCACCAAAGCCTTTGACCTCGTCAGCAGATATGGTCTCTTCAGACTACTGGAAAAGATTGGATGTCCACCAAAGCTACTAAGTATCATCACCTCATTCCATGACAATATGAAAGGCACAATTCAGCATAGCGGCGCCTCATCAGACCCCTTTCCTATCCTGAGTGGCGTGAAACAGGGCTGTGTTCTCGCACCTACACTGTTTGGGATCTTCTTCTCCAAGCTGCTCTCACATGCGTTCAAGTCTTCAGAAGAAGGAATTTTCCTCCACACAAGATCAGATGGCAGGTTGTTCAACCTTGCCCATCTAAAGGCGAAGACCAAAGTACGGAAAGTCCTCATTAGGGAACTCCTCTTTGCTGACGATGCTTCTTTAACATCTCACACTGAAGAGTGTCTGCAGAGACTCATCGACAGGTTTGCGGCTGCCTGTAACGAATTTGGCCTAACCATCAGCCTCAAGAAAACGAACATGGGACAGGATGTCAGAAATGCGCCATCCATCAATAACGCCGACCACGCTCTGGAAGTGGTTCAAGAGTTCACCTACCTAGGCTCAACTATCACCAGTAACCTGTCTCTCGATGCAGAAATCAACAAGCACATGGGAAAGGCTTCCACTGCTATGCCCAGACTGGCCAAGAGGGTGTGGGAAAATGGTGCACTGACACAGAACACAAAAGTCCGAGTGTATCAAGCCTGTGTCCTCAGTACCTTGCTCTTTGGCAGCGAGGCCTGGACGTATGTCAGCCAACAGCGACGTCTCAAATCCTTCCAGCTTTGCTGCCTCCGGAAAATCCTTGGCATCAGGTGGCAGGACCGTATCTCCAACACAGAAGTCCTCGAGGCGGCCAACATCCCCAGCTTATACACACTACTGAGTCAGCGGCGCTTGAGATGGCTTGGCCATGTGAGCCGCATGGAAGATGGCAGGATCCCCAAAGACACACTGTACAGCGAGCTCGCCACTGGTATCAGACCCACCGGCTGTCCATGTCCCCGCTTTAAAGACGTCTGCAAACGCGACATGAAGTCCTGTGACATTAATCACAAGTCGTGGGAGTCAGTTGCCAGCGATCGCCAGAACTGGCGGGCAGCCATAAAGGCGGGGCTAAAGTGTGGCAAGTCGAAGAGACTTAGCAGTTGGCAGGAAAAAAGACAGAAGCACAACTGTGTAACAGCCCCGACAAACAAAGTTTTCTGCAGCACCTGTGGAAGAGCCTGTCACTCTAGAATTGGTCTTTATAGCCACTCCAGGCGCTGCTCCACACACCACTGACCACCTCCAGGCGCTTAACCATTGTCTCTCGAGATAAGGAGGTCAAAGAAGACATCTTACATGCTAAACAAAACTGTAGCTGCAATTGAAAAATAAAATTGTGCAAGGTCCAGATGAATGTCACTGCTTAGGTGTTTATAATTGTTAAACATGTGAACATAGAACAGTCACTCCAACATTATAATACTACATGCCTCAGGAAATTGCAAGATATGCTTAAATGGCCAGCTGTTATCAGTCAACTCTAACATCCCAAACAGATTTTTTTTGTTTTATGTGATGGTATACTAAATAAAATTAATTTGTACCATGGATTTTGCAAGTCATGACTGCAAATTACACGTGTCCTACTGAAACTATTGCTCATTTAGGTTGACATAATCTAATGCTTGCTGCATGATTAAATCATTTGCAATCTGTCGCTAAGATTCTGAATACAAATTCAATCTTGCACCAGTGGTATTTCAATTATCTAACCCGTTATTGGCCAACACTTTTATTTTTAACCACTACTTATATTATGCAACGCATCAAGGCTCCTTAGACAGCACCTTCCAAACCCGCGACCTCTACCACTTCGAAGGACAAGAGCAGCAGATGCATGGGAACATCACCACCTGCAAGTTCCCATCCAAGTCACACACCATCCTGACTTGGAACTATATCGCCATTCCTTCACTGTCGCTGGGTCAAACTCCCTTCCTAACAGCACTGTGGGTGTGCCTACCTCACATGAACTACAGCGGTTCAAGGCAGCAGTTCACCACCACCTTCTCAAGGGCAATTAGGGATGGGCAATAAATGCTGGCATAGCCAGTGACGCCCACATCCCATGAAAGAATTTTTTAAAAATTGCCTTCAATGGAACAGTTCTGTGGTACAAGTGGTTCATATGGCGGCAAACTTGCCACACTTACCACTGACTATCTTGCACATATAGTTACTACAAACTAACATAGGAGACCATCATTCTGGCCACGAATATCAGCGATGACCTGGACAGGTGGACTCAGAGTTCAGTGATGCAATGCAAGATATTAAAAAGGTACAACGCACGCTGTAAGCATCCACAAGTGGATAGCATTTACAAATAAGGAACTGAACTAGAATGGAAACTAAGAGCTATGTTCTCATGCTTTCATTATCACTTGGTTCCACTATTTGAGCATTGTCATAATATATCTAGTCGTAAGTTAAACTTTTGCCCAATCAACTTAAGCTGTTATTCGCTTTTAGTCACGACTACTGCAATTCTAGTAGAGTTAAGGCTGTTCCAACCTATGTTCACAAATGCCATTAACAGCTCAAATCATTGTTATGCAGTTATGAATTTTAATGCTTTTACATGTGTCTTGGTGCAGTTTCTAATTTTCCTGCAATTGAAATATTGGGGCAAACTATAAGACAAAATTACTAACTCTCAAAAGCCCATTTTACAACTGGTTCTGCAATTACCGGTAGCAAAAAGCAATGTCTAGGAGTTAAGTAAAATCAGAAAATGCTAGCATTGCACTACAGGTCAGTCAACATATGAAAGGCAGCTTATCATTTCAGATGGAACCTTGCCTCAGCTAGAATTTCATCTTCTGCTTACAATGATACCAAGCCTGTAGCTTACAACCACTTTTAATTAGCCCACTATTGATTCCTTTCTTTTAAAACACTGATCAGCACCATACATTAAATAGGAAAGTTGATCTCATTGTATCTTGCAGGATAAAAGTATTTTCCTAAATGTGTTATATTCAAGATCAGTACTTCAAAGTTCCATGGTGAAATATAAAAAGGAAACAATATGGTCACTGATGGCATTCTCTCCATATTCTGCTGCATAAATACCAACCCAGAGTAAGTGGCTTCAGTCGAATATGAAACCTGCCTGTGGACAACTACTTGGTCTCACCACATTTTTGCTTTTTTGTTTGCGCTTTTTTCTAGCTTTGCTACGTTCCATCCTTTTTAATTAATGTAGTTGCCTTCTTTCTCTTTTCGTCTTTTTTGTTCATTGAAATTTGTTTCGAGTTACTCTTTTCTTCCTTCTGACTTACTTTGTATTGTCTTTTTTTCCCCACACATTTTAGTTTTCCTATTTTTCTGACCAATCCTTTCCTGCGCCTTCCCCACACCCCCACCAACCTCCTTCCCCCCACCCCACTTCCAGGCCAAAACCAGGATTCCCTTTGTTCAAAACTTATCCATTGCTGCTTGGTACAATACTGTCAGGTTCATTCTTCCTCCTTTAACTGCAGCTGCTACTAAATAACCCGAACTAAATTAAAACATTAATTCAGGTTTGTGGTGTATTTACTACTAGGTTCTGCACTGCTAACAAGTGTTACGACCGACCGCTCCTGTCAAAGCCCCCAATCAAAAAATATGATTCTGATTGTGGCGGGACCAACACATTGTTAATTCAATCCCGTCGCTCCACAGATCGGCTAACATATCATTTAAAACTTTCCAAATTAAAGAAAGACCCAGCCAAATTGTACCATCTATTAACCCCCGAATGAGGCTAACCAAACCAGATGTCTTTAAATCAACAAATTAACTCTTTAATTAGAAGAACTAAATTCTTAAACACTATGAAGATATAAACATTTAAAATAGAAAAAAATTAGAATCCTTGCAAATTTACAGTCCAATGTTGCATGAAGTCCTCACAGAATGTTGCTTTCCTTCTCCAGCGAATTTCAACAACGACTTGCAAATACTTTCAACGGAATCAATCTGACTTTAGAGTTTTTGAAGGATAAAAGATTGTCACAGTCTAACTTCCCTTTCTTCAATTTAAATTACCAGAGATCTCTGTTTTGGTTTGACTTTTTTTTTAGAATTTTGAGAGATAATAAACAGACTAAAATTCCTGTTCCTTCAGTTTAAATGGTTGAGAACTCTTTTCCCAGGTGCTGTCATCACAGCTGTGTCGTCTGTCTGTGAACAAACTGTCTTCAACTAAAAAGCCAGTTCAAACTTGAATTGTAACAAATGTATTGCATGAGACTCACTCCCAGTGGTTGTATCTATGGTAACGAGAATGCACGCTATGAATCGCAGTATCCAAATGGCTGTTTCTAAGGCAACGAAAATGCACCTTCCTATAACTCCTGAGGCTTGCTGGTTCTTAAAGCAATACTGATCCCTTGCAAGCCTTAAAAGGCAAACCGCATATTCCATAAAAAACTACAGGACCATGACACAAGAAACTGCTGCTTCATTAGAAAATGCCTATTACTGGCCTTTACATATTTGTACAGAGTACTTTTTTTTAAATCAACTACATTTCTGTTTTCTGACAACTGAAGTCTTCTGTGGACTAATCTGCACCTAAACTTATCTCTGCTGATAAGTGGCAAGTAACATTCGCGCCACACAAGTGCCAGGCAATGACCATCTCCAACAAGAGAGAATCTAACCATCACCCCTTGACATTCAACAACATTACCGTCGCTGAATCCCCCACTATCAACATCCTCGGGGCTACCATTGACCAGAATCTGAACTGGAGTAGCCACATAAATACCGTGGCTATAAGAGCAGGTCAGAGGCAAGGAATCCTGAGGCGAGTAACTCACCTACTGACTCCCCAAAGCCTGCCCACCATCTACAAGGCACAAGTCAGGAGTGTGATGGAATACTCTCCACTTGCCTGGATGGGTGCAGCTCCAACAACACTCAAGAAGCTCGACACCATCCAGGACAAAGCAGCCCACTTGATTGGCACCCCATCTACAAACATTCACTCCCTCCACCACCGACGCACAGTAGCAGCAGTGTGTACCATCTACAAGATGGACTGCAACAATGCACCAAGGCTCCTTAGGCAGCACCTTCCAAACCCACAGCCTCTACCAACTAGAAGGACAAGGGCAGCAAATATATGGGAACATCACCACCTGCAAGTTCCCCTCCAAGTCACACACCAGCCTGACTTGGAACTATATTGCCGTTCCTTCACTGTCGCTGGGTCAAAATCCTGGAACTCCCTTCCTAACAGTACTGTGGGTATACCTACCCCAAATGGACTGCAGCGGTTCAAGAAGGCAGCTCACCACCACCTTCTCAAGGGCAATTAGGGATGGGCAATAAATGCTGGCCTGGCCAGTTTCGCCCACATCCCATGAATGAATAAAAACAAAATAGTATGATTACTTTTTGAGCAGCAAATCAATAAAGTGGTTGAAAGCTGTTGGCTATGTCTCCTTCAGTCTGATTACGACAAAACAGTTTGAGAGGACTGTTGTCCTCATGGAACAGAAATCCTTCAATGTTCATTTTGCCATTTTGTTAAAACAAGTATTACTATTATGCCATGAAGTCACAACTAAGATCAACATATAAAATAACGTCTCTACATAAAGTCATGAAAAGTATTATTCATTATTAATGACTCGACTACGGAATACAATCATTAGGAACCATTCCTGACTGCTTGTCCAGATGTAACATTTAAGGATAAAAAAGCACAATAAATGATTTTATCAAAAATACATTAGTTTTTTTCATATTAGTAGAGAAGCTGCCACAACTAAAATATGTCAGCAGCTTCAAGTTAAGTGATTTAAAAATTCCAACTGTATCTAATTATTGCATCAATGCCACATGGCTTCTCTAACTATTGCACATGTAGTTTTAAAAGTAATGGAATCTTAGGGGGAAGACAGGAAAATACAATTCCCAGTATTTCATGCACAAACTCATCTGTACAGACACAGGATGTTGAACTTTCAGTTTTAGATATGAAATTTCTTGAAAATTCTATGACTTTTCCAAATTAAAAAGTAAATTGGTACTTTGTTAACCTTCTTGGAAGTATTTTCACTCAGAATACATTAACAAAAAGACAGTTAACAAAAAAATCTGGTGAGTTAGAAGATACAATCTCTAAACCTCCTCACAGGGGTATAATTAAATGAAGCATTTTTAAAACTCAAACGGTTACAGGTCTAATCATAAACAGCTGAGCCACAATTACAGAAGTCCAGGTATAAAGAGCTTTGCAAAATTTAGACATACATTCATATTCAGTGTCAATAATAAAAATAAACATTATTTGAAATGACACAGATTTGCTGTAAACTCTTTTTATGTGTAAAACATAGCAGCCTTGCCTGGATACAAGTTATGCAATGCCAAGAGCATATCCTATATTTTAGCTAGTCAGCTTATGTGTCACTTAGAACACAAGGGTTGAAAACTAGGGTTATGTTCCCGGGAATTTAAAAGGTTAAGGGGAGATTTGATCAAAATTTTCAAGATATTGAAGGGGAACAGATAAGGAGTTAGAAACTATTTCTGCTGGTTGGCGAGTCTAGGACAAAGGGCTCTCTCTATCGTGTACTGCTTTTCTGTCTTACAGGTGGAGGGTGGAGGATGAAGTGGAGTGACATGGTGTGGCAAGGAGCTACCAGCAGCTAATGTTCCATTTTCTGGTGGTAGTTGTCGGAAAAATGTGTCCCTCAGTGGCTCTTATCCCATATTTTCCCCACCATGGCTTGTCCTTCCAATAAACAACATGTATAGCAGGCTCGAAGGGCTGAATGGCCTACCCTGCTCCTATTTTTCTATGTGGTGGTATTTCAGGGAACAGAGCCAATTACTGTCAAATTTCCAAATTAACATTGCAAATCCTATTACAGTGTCACCTAGCAACATGACTGGGAGCTGCAAATGGTAGATTAAAAATGTTTACAACAAATTTCCCACGAGAGCAGATGGTCCATATAAGAATTTTAATATAGATCATTTTGGCAGTAGAAGCATCAATGGCAGGCGCCTCTTCACTCCATGTGCATTGTTATACTCAATAGTATGCACCTTTCACCCTGCACTAGGTCACTGGCTCCACAAGAGAGACAGAGGCAGATACAGAGAGAGAATGAAAAGCGGCATGAAGAGGAGAAAGGTATACTCCAGGAAGGAGGAAAGAATAGACAAATAATTTAAAGGACAACAGAAAGGATAGTAGGGAAGAAGGAAACCAAAAAGCTTCAAAAACAAGAGCTAATCTTCTCAGAAAGGAAAAACAACAGTGTCTATGGTTAAAGTTAAGAAAAACTAACTGTCATTGAAATTTCCAGCTCATTTGAGTTCAGCTTGCAGTGCAACATTAACGCAGTAATGAGGGAGTGCTAAAATGTTGGAAGTGCCATCATTTGGATGAGACACTAAATTAAGATTCTGTTCAGGCAAAAGATCCCATGACAATACTTGAAGGAGGACCAAGAAATTTCATGGTATCTGCCCAACATTTATTCCTTAACTGTCAAAACAGATCAGTCATTCACCTCACTTGCTGTATGCAAATTAGCTGTCACATATGCCTATAGAACATTATTAGTTTCACTACAGAATGTTGTTTGCTGGGAAGTTCTTTGGAAGTCCAGAGGATATGAAGAACACTACATAAATGCAAGTGCTTTCTTTCTGGGCAGGGCATATAGCTAAGAGAACAGTTACACAGTTTCTGAGTTTTAATAAAAAAACTTGGGGGCACAGAATCTAACTAGTCAAAGGTAATATTAGACTGAGATCAGGAAGTCTCTCCACAGAAAGTCTAGGCCAGTTGAGGGAAAAGTTTTGGAACTGCCTGATAATTGGGGGCTGAAGATTATTTCAGATAGCATGCTCATCCGTTTCTATCTTGGACAGAGGAGACTGAAGGGCCCTTGAATCTCCCTCCAACCCTTTCTGAAAATACAGCACTTCAAAGTAAATTTGCGCTATTTACTAAAATCAATTTGGATTACCACTACTGCCATGTGAACTATCATGTGCATTAAGTCAGTCGCCATTTTTTATCCCAATCTGAGACGTGGGGTTGATTACTCTGCAAAGAGTTCAAACAGTCTTCAAGCAAATACACTATTACTACCATAGCTTTCCAAAGGTTTTGTTTCCTTAATATTCAGTCTGTCTTCAGTGATTTTCATCAAAATGTGTGATCGCACTGTTCCTCATTTTTTCGTTGTTATATTTGTGTTTTTATATATACACACAAAGATTTGCAATAGAGTGGGCACTTCCTGTATCATACTATTTTCTACATGCTTGCCTGTAAAATTGGGCCTGTTGTCCAATGATCCTCCCACTACTTCTTCTGAGCTACCATTTCCCAACAACCAGAGTTTCCATTTCCCTGCTTCCTGCCCACCTACCAGCTCCTGTACTCTGCAGTGAGAAAAGTCATCCCCGTGTGACCAGGAATGAGCTTTTATATACATTTTTCAAATATTTATAATAGTTTTATTTATTATTTGCTTTCAACTTGTGGGCAATCCTGGTAAGGCTACACTTATTGCCATCCCTAGACGCCCTGAGAAGTTAAATTGCTTGTGTCCTTGTGCTGATGATGTTCCCGTAATGGTGTTCATTTGGGAATTCCAGGATATTGACTCAGCAATAATGAAGGAATATGTCCAAGTCCAAATGGCATGAGACTTGGAGGAGAACTTGGAAATGAAGGAATTTCTATGACATTGTCGCTTTTGTCATTCCAGTTGGTGAAAGTTGCAGAGCAACGAGGTACTGTCCCAGTAATCTTGGTAAGCATCCTGTAGACAATACATACAGCATCTACAGTGGATACGGCATCCAGCAGAAAGGACACAATAGAGTAAACAGGTTCCTCCTGGATGATATTGAGCTTTGAGTGTTGTTGCAGCTGCAGGTTGAATGGTGAGTATTCCATCACACTCCTGACTTCAGCCTTGTTGATGGCAGACAGTCTTTGAGGAGTCAGGAAAAAAGCCACTCATCCCAAAGTACCCAACCTCTGCCCTGCTCTTGCAGCCAATCTGTTGATATGGCTGGTCTGGTTAAGCTCATAAATTATGACATCCGGCCCGCCCCTACACCCCACATGTTGATTGGGGGGAAGCTCTGTTGGTGTAGTCCTCAAAAGGTCGAGGTATTCAAAGTGCTCATTAACACTCGCATGACCCAAGTATTATCTGTTACTTGTCATCCCAAGCCTTAATTTCATCTGGCTCTTGTATAAGCTGTATGAGCTGCTTTATTATCAAAGCAGCAAAAGCAGTTTAAGCAGCATTTGCATTGCAGGAGCAGGCTTCATTGAAGGGCTTCCCCTGCACTGTTCCAGGGCCTCCTATGATCTTTGCAGTGCAAATGCACTAAGCACTGCATGCCCCTTTTCTAAATCTTAAGGGGGAGAGAATTAATGAAGGTGTGGAGAAACAACAGACCTCTGCAGACTGAATCAAACATGTTAAGAAGCGTGTACATTGTACCTAGATCCTACAACTCATATGGAGGTGAAAAAAAGAGAAGCTGAGTATATGATAATTGCTATAGAAATACAGGCTAGACTTCTCATTTCTCAATTGAGGAGGGAGATGATACTATGTCTATTGCAAATATTACATTGTTACATAATTGCCTGTTCATCATTTTAAAACTAGATCAAAGTCGGATATGTTGATCTTATCACTTAGAGGACTAGAGAAATGTAAAAATGGAACTTTTTTTTTTGACATGGCAATTACCTCCTGTGGCAGTTAAGGGAAGAAAAAAGGTGAAGAAATTAAAAATTAGGACTAGGTCTCTGTTACTCACAAGAGCAACTTATATTTACATAGCACCTTTAGAAAGTAATAAAATGTCCCAAGATGCTTCACAGGAGCATTATAAAACAAAATATGACATTGAGTCACAAAAGGAAATATTAGGTCCAATAACGAAAAGCTTGGTCAAAGAGACAGGTTTTAAGGAGTGTCTTAAAGGAGGAAAGCGAGGTAAAGAAGAAAGGTATAGGGTGGGTATTCTAGAGCTTGGGGCCTAGGCAACTTAAGGCATGGCCACCAATGGTGGAGCGATTAAATTTGGGGATGCACAAGTGGCCAGATTTAGAGGAGTGCAGATATCTTGGAGGGTTGCAGGGCCAGAGGAAATCACAGAGATAAGGAGGGGTGAGACCAGGGAGGAATTTGAAAACAAGGATGAAAATTTTATCAGACAATGCTTGACTGGGAGCCAGTGTAGGCCAGCAAGCACAGGGATGATAGGGGAACAAGACTTGATGCACGTTAAGTCACAGGCAGCATAGTTTTGGATGACCTCAAGTTTATGGAGGGTAGTATGTGGGCGATCAGCCAGGAGTGCGCTGGAATATTCAAGTCTAGAGGTAACAAAGGCATGAATGAGGGTTTCACAGCAGATAAGCTGGGGAGAAGTTGGGCAATGTTATGGAGGTGGAAATAGGCGATCTTAGTGATGACACAAATATGAGATTGGAAGCTCATTTCAGAGTTAAAGGTGACACCAAGGTTGCAAACAGACTGGTTTAAACTCAGACTGTTGCCAGGGAGAGGGATGGAGTTAGCAGCTCGGGAATGAAGTTTGGAGTGGGGACCAAAAACGATGGATTCAATCTTCCCAACACTTAATTGGAGGAAATTTCTGCTCATCCAGTACAGGATGTCAGTTAGGCAGTCTGATAATGTAGCAACAGTGGAGGAATCGAGAGATGTGGTGGTGAGGTAGAGCTGAGTGTCGTCAGCATACACATGAAAACTAATGCTGTGCTTTCAGATGATATTGCCGAGGGGCAGCAAGTAGATGAGAAATAAGATGGGGCCAAGGATAGATCCCTGGGGCACATGGAGATAGCAGTGCAGGAGCAGGAACAGAAGCTACTGAAAAGGATACTTTGGCTACGATTAGACAAATAAGAATGAAACCACATGACAGCATTCCCACCCAGCTGGATGACAGTGGAGGGGCATTGGATTTGGATGGTGTGGTTAACCATGTCAAAGTCTGGATACAGGTCGAGAAGGATGAGGAGGAAAAGTTTACCTTCACTGTAGTTGTTACTTGCTCACATAAAACCACCCACAAAATAGAAGATCTCATTTCCTGATCTCCACAGTTGGACAGATCATACATGTTAATGGCTCTTTGTAGGTCTCATATAAATATAACTGCAAATGTCATGCCATGACAATGAATAAACTTCAAGATTTCAGCAAGTGTCAATAATCAAAGTAGATCTGACAAGTCCCTTTACATGCTATGTGAGAGACATCCATATAATCTGAAGACATTAAGTTGGCAACAGTAAACTGTCAACCATCTAAGCACTTGATTGAAGTGTGCATTTAAACGCGACATACTTACTACAGCTGGACTAAACTGCATGAAATCCCAGTGCTCTCACAAACTATTTTTCATCAATTTATCCTTACCTGATAGGAAAGCTTATTATGGCCAAGATTTGTGTATGCAGACTGTTGTTGTAGGCACAATTCCTCCAACTGTCAATTGTTGAAAAGAATTGTTAAATAGTCTGTTATTTTATTAAAACATTTCAATTTAATGATTTTGTCTTTTACTGACCTCTTTTTAGAGTAAGCGAAATTCACATTTTATAAGCAATCTTTGAATTCACGCATCACTAATTGAATTTTAGTTAAAACAGTTTAATAGAAAATGCGACAACTCTCCATACCATACTTCAGAAGCTGCAACAAATATAAACTAATGTATAAAACATAACATTTTTCAATAACTTCTATTGTGCAAAGCTACCTGCTACCAATCATTAACTTTTTGTGTAAAGATTGAAACAACATACAATTTAAAATGGTTCAATAGTTGGGAGAGTCAGAACACTCAATTCATTTTGGATTCTTGCAGGTGTCTCCACATCACTCTGGAGAAGTAGGCAAACAGCGACTTGCAAGCAATACTGGGATCAAGAGTAAAACTGCAGTGGTGATCACTAGCTCAGTAGACTGCTAAAAGAGAATCACAAACTAAAAACCCAGCTTTAGGTTTACTTGTCCCCATTGTGAAGTTCTTGCATTGATTTTAAGAGTTGTCAGATGGTGAAATCACAAAACTTCACTTTTACACCATGACCCTAGGGGGAAAAGGAAAGAAGCAAAATATACTATATGGGTACCACACTTAGCGTAAGTAGGTTTTTTTCCCCCTAAGTATGATATTACCTTCAATGAAGCTCAGAGCTCATGTGCTGCTGCAAATTTGGACAAGAAAATCATAGAATTTATCTTTCGTCCCATCTTCATGTTGTGACTGTATAATAGCGATGCACATAAAAACTGCACAAAGATAATGACTTTGCAATGACAGAAAAATATTAAGTTCTATTTAGCAATGAGCCAAACAAAAAATTTCTTTAAATTTAAATATTGTTCAACAACCAATACCAAAATTAATCTGGTCATGTCAGGCTAAAAGAATACGTTTAAGGTAGCAAAGTTTGTTGATCTTAATCTCAAGGATGGAATGGACAGTGCTAATGATCAAGAAAAAAAGAACTGGTACAAGAGCACCGAAATAGTGAGATGCAGTTTGAAACAAACATCCCACTCCCACAAGATCCCACTCTTAGCTGCACTACTGCTGAGAAATTATTGGTCTGATTTTCCTTCTGGGGTCAGGAAACCAACATCGGTACAGTGTCCAGGTCCCCCCACCACCCCAAGGAGGAAGCAGTCGCGTGCCATTCCAGGGCCTCACCCACTTCAAGATCCACACTATCCTGGAGGACATCGTTATGGAGCACACAGCAGGCCACCCTTTCAGGAGCGTACCCAAGGCGCCACACAACTGGTCCAGGCACCGGAACTTGATCTGCAGCAGCCCAATGGCCTGATTAATGGTAATCCTTGCGAGTAGATGGCTTCAACTGTAGCACCTCTGTGGCTCCTTCTCAGGGAATTATAAAGGCTCAGTAGCCATCTCTTCAAGGGATAACCCTAGCCCCCAGAATCATCCACGGAGGTTGGAGGTGCAATGAAGACCTGCGGCACTCTGGACGGCAGGAAGATGAAGGAGTCATGGCTCCTGCTAAGAAAGCAAACGCACACATGGAGGAAGCTCTTGTGGCCACACACCAGCTGAACGTTGATTTAGTGGAAGCCCTTCCTGTTGCTGAATCTCATTGGCCGCTCACTCAGTGCCTTGATGACCACATGGGTGAAATGGACGATGTCCTGCACCTTGGGGAATCTAGCAATGGAGGCGAAACCCACTACCCTCTGTCTGGAATTGAGTGTACTCTCCAAAAAGGGCATCAATCACCTGAGAGATGCAGTGGCGTGCAGCCATTTGCGAGATGCCACCAAGTTTGCAGTTGATCCTTGGAAGGACCCAGAGGCAAAGAAGTTCAAGGCCACAGTGACATTAATGCCAACTGACAGGCATGGTGAGCAGTGTTGCAAGGTGTGAGGTCTTCCGCAACAAAAGCACAAATCTCTGACCATCTGCCTAAAGAGTTGCAGTCTCTTGCAGCACTGTTCTCCAACATCTCAAGGTAACTCCGCCTTCGCCAGCAGATCCTATGCTGGGGGTATGGCCTCCATTGCCTTCCTGCTCCTTGTCCCTCTCTGCTGCCGTCCTCATAACTGGAGTTAATGCCTTTCTGGCAGCGGAATTTGCTTCTCATCACCATGAGACCCAAAATTTGAGAGTCGTGCTCCCATTACCAGCAGCTGCCTTCCTTGTGCTCAGCCGGACTCCCAATAACGTCTGAAAGCCTTCCCCCTCCTCTTATGCCCCCGTGATGCCGAGGATGATGACCCCTGCACTGCCCGAGCACATATTGAAAGCTCTCCCTGTAACCTGTGCAAACCCAAAGGCACGTGCGTTCCAATGGGTTAGTGTTCCTCTGAGCAGTTCTCCCTTTTGTGGACCCACCTAATTTCAGGGGGCAGCCAAGACTGGCTCCTTGCTGTGTTGCCACTTCCATGCACCTGGTCTGTCCCTGACCCAGCATGCAACCTATGTGCCGCCACCAAAATCCCAAACTGGCCCTCAACCAGCTCTCAATGAGTTCCTTAACTAGATTAATGGGCATTACCGAACCGTGCAGGTTTCCAGGGGCAGCCTTTTACTGCCCTGATGAAACTCGCCGGTGCTGGGATCGGTGACAGGAAACCAGCACGCCGGCCCGGCACCACTATTTTCATTGCCCGCCAATCTCTGTTCCCGCTCAAACTCAAGTCTCAAAAAATATATTTACGCACCACATCTTCTGTTATAGATGCCATGCAGATGCGAAGATATGCAATTGGCAACACACTATGTAGTTGGCAACACATTTCCCCCTCCCTCTTCGCTAATTTGACTTCTTAGATTTTATTTTTCATTTTTATGATACTCAGTCTCTCAGATTTGAAGTATTCTTTCGCTGTATCTGTCTTACTTTTGTCCTCCCAAGTTCTGTCCACAATTTCTTTTCACGGTCTTTACTTCTAGAATTTTCTCAAGAACTATACATATAACCATAAAATAATGAGATTTTATGGAAAACATATTAAAAAATGTTGTAAAGGTTTTAAGTTATAACCTAAATATAAGAAAATTAATTGCTTACTAAGTTTCCAAATGCCCTTACATTTTTTTAAGAAGCCATGACAACATCATACCCTCTATTATCAAGGAGCAAAGAGAAAACACTTTCATAACTTAACCATTTTAAAGAAATGAAATGCATGTGAAATTAGTGGGAAAGTAAAGTAAAAGAAACTTTAAAAAGCAAAGGAAATCATGAAAATGAGTATAAATTCCCTTCACTAAAATACCTTAAAAACCTACAAGAAAAGGTGATTACTCTGCAGTTGTGCAATAAAATGCATGCCTTTATGAAGGGGTGAATAGATGAGATAACGAATGAAAAGCAAAAAATATTAGCCATGAACTTGAATAAGGCCTCCAATTTCCTGCTCTCACACTTCCTTTCTTGTCTCCACACCCAGAATCTCCATGCCCTCTCCTTCTAAGGGAGTAATGGTTGCAGCTTCGGTGAACCGCACCCCTCCTTTCTGCAGGCACAAATTCTTATGCTACATATGTTGAAAAGGGGAACCCAAGATGTGTACTATCCAAGTATCCAGGCCACAAGCAACATATTAGTCCACCTGACAATTTATTTATTTAGCGATACAGGACTGAAACAGGCCCTTCGGCCCACCGAGTCTGTGCCGACCAACAACCATCCATTTATACTAATCCTACATTAACCCCATATTCTCTACCACATCCCCACCATTCTCCGACCACCACTAGGGGCAATTTACAATGGCCAATTAACCTATCAACCTGCAAGTCTTTGGCTGTGGGAGGAAACTGGAGCACCCGGCAAAAACCCACGCAGACACAGGGAGAACTTGCAAACTCCGCACAGGCAGTACCCAGAACTGAACCCAGGTCGCTGGAGCCGTGAAGCTGCGGTGCTAACCACTGCGCCACTCCAAGGTAACCTTTCTTGCTCACCTCGGTTCAGTTCTGGGTCAGACAGCATTTACTTGCTTGGTCACCTCCATACATGCTATTCTGGTACTATTCATTCCTCTCACTCCCAGTAAAGCCTTTGGCAGGAAGCAGGTTGCCTGCATTTAAAAGTGATCATACCAATTACACCAAAACTGGGAGGTAAGATTGAATTCGGTGAGGGTAATAAACAGAGTGAACTAATTAATCTTCAAAGTACCTAGCAAGCATAAAGCAAGTACGAACTTGCTCCTAACATCACAGGGATCTAAAGAGGGACTTGGGGCAAGGAAGCTGCAGCATATCCTCGATGGTACAAAGGGACTCAAGCAGTTGGTGTGCTGGGTGGCAGGGATCCTGATAAGGATAGTAAGTGCAGCATCCTTTTGGGCTATGAGGTGGATGAGTGGGTGAAGGCAGAGGGATGTCCAGTGACAATTCAGTCCTGAATGGTATAAGGAGTGCAGTAGCCATTTTTTTGTTCTTCATAAAAACAAGGACTTCAATGCCTCTACCACCCCTTTAGGGAGTGCGTTCCAGATTCCAACCACCCTCTGGGTGAAAATATTTTTCCTCAAATCCCCTGTAAACCTCCTGCCCCTCAGCTTAAATCTATGCCCCCTGGTCATTGACACCTCCACTAAGGGAAAAAGTTTCTTCCTATCTATCCCCCTCATAATTTTGTATACCTCAATCATGTCCCCCCTCAGCCTTCTCTGCTCTAAGGAAAACAACCCCAGCCTATCCAGTTTCTCTTCATAGCCGAAATGCTCCAGCCCAGGCAACATCCTGGTGAATCTCCTCTGCACCCTCTCCAGTGCAATCACATCCTTTCTATAGTGTGGCGACCAGAACTGTACACAGTACTCCAGCTGTGGCCTAACTAGAGTTTTATACAGCTCCATCATAACCTCCCTGCTCTTATATTCTATGCCTCGGCTAATAAAGGCAAGTATCCCATATGCCTTCCTAACCACCTTATCTACCTGTGCTGCTGCCTTCAGTGATCTATGGACAAGTACACCAAGGTTCCTCTGACCCTCTGTACTTCCGAGGGTCCTACCACCCATTGTATATTCCCTTGCCTTGTTAGTCCTCCCAAAATGCATTACCTCACACTCCTCAGGATTAAATTCCATTTGCCACTGCTCTGCCCATCTTACCAGCCCATCTATATCATCCTGTAATCTAATGCTTTCCTCCTCACTATTTACGACACCACCAATTTTCATGTCATCTGCGAACTTACTTATCATACCTCCTATATTCACATCTAAATCATTAATGTACACTACAAACAGCAAGGGTCCCAGCACCGATCCCTGCAGTACACCACTAGTCACAGGCTTCCAATCTCAAAAACAACCCTCGACCATCACCCTCTGTCTCTTGCCACTAAACCAATTTGCCAAATTGCCCTGGATCTCATGGGCTCTTACCTTCTTAACCAATCTCCCATGCATAGCCTTATTAAAAGCCTTACTGAAGTCCATATGGACTACATCAATTGCTTTACTCTCATCTACACATCTAGTCACCTCCTTGAAAAATTCAATCAAGTTTGTTACACATGATCTCCCCCTGACAAAGCCATGCTGACTATCCTTGATTAATCCTTGCCTCTCCAAGTGGAGATTAATCCTGTCCCTCGGAATTTTTTCCGATATTTTCCTCACCGGCCCGTAATTACTTGGTTTATCCCTGCTATCCTTCTTGAATAATTGTGCTACATTCGCTGTCCTCCAGTCCTCTGGCACCTCTCCTGTGGCCAGAGAGGATTTGAAAATTTGTGTCAGAGCCCCCGCTATCTCCTCCCTTGCCTTAAATAGCAGCCTGGGATACACCTCATGTGGGCCTGGGGATTTATCTGCTTTTAAGCCCGCTAAAACCTCCTCCCTTTCAATGCTCGAGTATATCACAATCCCCCTCCCAGATCTCTACACCTACATTGTGCTTCTCCATAGTGAACACAGATGAAAAGTAATTATTTAAAAACCTTACCTACGTCCTCCGGCTCCACACGCAGATTGCCACTTTGGTCCCTAATGGGCCCTACTCTTTCCCTGGTTATCCTTGGTCAATAAATACTTTTCCTCCTCCGTTGAATGGTCATTCATAGGAATAAAGATGTTTTACTGCTTTTGTGACTATACAGAGCTTACTTGCTTACCCTACTCTTGCTGTAATAAACATGAATTCACTTGAATGTTATTAAAGACAAGCAATGAATATGTTTAAAATAGAAGTTACATATATTATGAACCTCCAGCTTTCTGTGCAAGATACCATAATATGAATTTGTTGATTGTTATTCAAACAATTTTTATTGCTTTTTGATAATTACTATAGCTTCATACAGAGCCAGCTCTAATTAAAGGTTACATCAAGCCATGTCATATATTTACCCTTTCAATACTTAATGCAGCTTGCAGAGAACTATACACTATCTTCAAAAACAATATTTTCAACTGCAATAAAAACGCAATGCAAGCAGGCATACATAATCACATCATATTGCTTCATTCAACAGCTTCTATCAGGTCAAAGTTCTTCAGTTCTTGAAGGGTTACTAAAACATCTGTAAATCATTAACAATTTCATTGGCAAAAGGGTTGCATTCTACTGAATAGCATGTCACAGACCAAAATTAACCAGCCAAAAGCAGTAGCGTTTCTTTTTTTTAACACAGAATACACAGCACATAAACAGACCATTCAGCTCAACTAGTCCATGCCAGCATTTATGCTGCAGTCAAATATCCTCCCAGCCTTAAAGAAAGAAAATGCTGGAAATACTCAGCAAGTCTGGCAGCATCTGTGGAGAGAGGAAGAGCGTTCAAATTTCAGGTTAATGATTCTGATGAAAGGTCATTGACCTGAAAAGTTAACTTTCTTTAACTTTATTAACTTTAACTTTCTTTTCAAGATAAAGAGTAAACAGATACAGCATGTTCAACCTTCCCTGATAGGTATAACTTCACATTTCTGCTATCAGCCTTGTAAATCTTTTTTGCACGCTCTCCAGTGTTTGTATATCCTTGTTATAATACGGCGACCAGAACTGTGTACAGTAATGCAAGTGTTGTCTCAAGGAAGTTTAATACAAGTTTATCATTTCTTTACTTTTCAATTCTATTCCTCGAGAAATAAACCCTTTTGCTCCATTTGTCTTTTTGTCTTCTGGCCTTACTAACTTGCATCATTACTTTTGGTGCTTTGTTTATTTGTACTCCTAGATCCCTTTGCTCCTCTATACCATTTAGATTCTTATTTTCCAAGTAATGTGACCTCCTTGTTTTTCTTAGCAAAATTTATACCTCACAATCATATATGTGAAATTCATTTGCCAATTATTACTCATCCTGCAAGTTTATTAATGTTGCCTGATAATTTGTTGCAATCCTCCTCAAAATTGTCTAATTCCCCTAATCTGGTGTCATCCGTAAATTTATAAGTTGTGTTTTGGACTCCAAAGTCTAAATCATAGAAATTTACAAGGAAGGAGGCCATCTGGCCCATCATGTCCATGCTGGCTGACAAGTAGCCACCTGGCCTAATCCCACTTTTCACCTCTTGGTCCATAGCCTTGTAGGTTACGGCAATGCAATGCATATTCAAGTATTATTTAAATGTTGAGGGTTTCTGCCTACCACCCCTTCAGGCAGTAAGTGCCAGATCCCCACCACCCTCTGGATGAAAAAAAAATTCCCTTTGAATCCCCTCTAAACCTACCTCTTACCTTAATTCTATGCCCCTGGTTATGTAGCTCTCAACCAAGGGGAATAGGGCCTTCCTAACCACTAAACCCCTCATAACTTGATACACATATTAGGTTTCCCCTCAGCCTCCTGTTCCAAAGAGTCCTAGTCTATCTAATCTTTCCTCATAACTAAAATTCTCCAGTCCAGGCAACATCATCAGAAATCTCCTCTGTACCCTCTCTCGTGCAAGTACATCTTTCCTATACAGCAGTGACCAGAAATGCGCACAGTACTCCAGCTGTGGCCTAACTAGTGTTTTATACAGTTCCAGCATAACCTCCCAGCTCTTCTATTCTATGCCTTCTTGACCACCTCATCTACCTGTCCAGCCATCTTCAGGGATCTGTGGGCATGCACTCCAAGGTCCCTCTGTTGCTCTACATGCCCCAGTATCCTCCCATTTATTGTGTATTCCCTTGCCTTGTTAACCTTCCTCAGATGCATCACCTCACACTTTTCCAGATTAAACCCCATTTGCCACTGTTCTGCCCACCTGACTAGTCCCTTAGTATCTTCCTGCCGTCTACAGCTTTCCTCATTATCAACCACACAGCCAATTTTTGTATTATCTGCAAACTTCTTAATCATACCTCCTACATTCAAGTTCAGATCCTTCTGGGACCTTACTTCTCACCTACTGCCACACTGAATAACTACCCTTTACCTCTACTCTTTGCTTTCTGTCTTCCATCCAGCAAGTTATCCATTCTGCTACTTGTCCCTGACTCTGCATGCTCTGAACTTATTCATTCGTCCATTACCTGTCACCTCATCAAAGGCCTTCAGAAAATCTAGAAAAATTGCATCGACTACATTAGCCAAGACTAATCTCCTACTTCTTCAAAGAATTCATTGAGATTGGTCAAGCAAGATGTTCCCTTTTGAAATCCATGTCAACTATTCATTGTTATATTTTTGGTTTCTAGATGTTTTTCTATTTTCTCCTTTACTAGGGATTCCATTATTTTTCCCACCATCGATGCAAGGTTGACTGGTCTATAGTTCCCTGGACATATTCTACCTCCTTTCTTAAATATAGGTATGATGTTAGCTATCTGCCAGTCCTCTGGTACTACACATTTTTCTAACAAAATACTAAGCATGTAATACTGCCTCTGCTACCTCTTCCCTAGATTCTCTTAAAATGCACAGATGCAATCCATCCAGACCAGAGCTTTTACCCTCATAAGCTTGATTAGTTTATTTATTTATTTTAGAAATGGAATGTACTGCTGTGTAGGAGCTAACTTCCCTCAAATTAGGCTGTTCGAAGATCTCCATATTTGCATTCTCCCACAGAGATACTGAAATCAGATTTGAGGGTTAATGTTAGTACAGTGTTTGCATTGTTCATTGTAACTGCATATCATTGAATTTTTAAAAATTTGAGACCTCCTGTGATGTTGCTCATGTTGAGTCAGAAGTTACTAGTGTCTTGTAACAATAAGGGTAGTAGTGCAGAGATAAATCAGAGCCATTTACTGTAACTTACCAAGTCAAATTCCACTTTTTATTAAATTACTATGGGGATTGGATTTTATAGTCCTCCATTATTTTGACAAAATTATAACTGACTGGAATACTGTACCTTTTCCATGAACTATGTATTTAATTACCATCTTTCAAGGCAAGAATACAAGATGTACAGTTTGGAATTAGGCATCTGGTGTTTAGCAGCATCAGCAAGGGGAAGTGCAACACTGGCATCTATCCAACAATGTGGAAAATTCTCCAGGTATGTCCTGTCCACAAAAAGCAGGACAAATCCAATCCGGCCAACTACTGCCCCATCAGTCTACACTCAGTCATAAGCAAAGTGATGGGAGGTGTCATTGACAGTGCTATCAAGCAGCACATACACAGCAATAACCTGCTCACCAATGCTCAGTTTGGATTTCACTGGGGCCACTCAGCTCCTGACCTCATTACAGCCTTGGTCCAACATGGACAAAAGAGCTGAATTCAAGAGGTGATGCCAGAGTGACTGCCCTTGACATCAAGGCAGGATTTGACTGATATAATAAAAGCAAAATACTGCAGATGCTGGAAACCTGAAATAAAAACAGAAAGTGTTGGAAATACTCAGCAGGTCAGGCAGCATCTGTGGAGAGAGCAGTAGAGTTAATGTTTCAGGTCTGTGAACTTTCATCAGAGCATTTTATTGAGTATGGCATCAGGAGCCCTCGCAAAATTGAAAGTCAATGGGAATCGGGGGAAAACTCTCCGCTGGTTGGAGTCATATCTAGCACAAAGGAAGATGGTTGTGGTTGTTGCAGGTCCAGTGCATAGCTGCAGGAGTTCCTCAGGGTAGTGTCCTTGGTCCAACCATCTGCAGCTGTTCATCAATGACCTTCCCTCCATCATAAAGGCCAAAAGTGGAATGTTCACACAATCTTCGGTACCACTGGCAACTCCTCAGATACCGAAGGTGTTTGTGTCCACATGCAGCAAGACCTGGACAACATCCAGGCTTGGGCTGATAAGTGGCCAATAACATTAGTGCCATACAAGTGCCAGGCAATGACCATCTGAAACAAGACAGAATCCAGCCATCTCCCCTTGACATTCAATGGCATTACCCTCGCTGGATCCCCCATCGACATTCTGGTGGTTACCATTGACCAGAAACTGAACGGGACCAGCCATATAAATACTGTGGCTACAAGAGCGGGTCAGAGGCTGGGAATTCCACAAGTAACTCACCTTCTGACTCCCCAGTGCCTGTCCACCATCTACAAGGCACCAGTCATGAGTGTGATGGAATACTCTCCACTTGCCTGGATGAGTGCAGCTCCAACAACACTCGAAGCTCAACACCATCCAGGACAAAGCAGCCTGCTTGATCAGTACCCCATCCACCATTTTCAACATTCACTTCCTCCACCGGCACACAGTGGCAGCAGTATGTACCATCTACAAGATGCACTGCAGCAACTCACCAAGGCTCCTAAGCACTTTCCAAATCTGTGACCTCCTCCATCTAGGACGCAGCAGGTGCATGGGAACACCACCACCTGCAAGTTCCCCTCCAAGTCAAACACCATCCTGACTTGGAACTATATCGCCATTTCTTCACTGTCGCTAGATCAAAAACCTGGAACTCTCTTCCCAACAGTACTGTGGGTATACCTACACCAGATGGACTGCAGCAGGTCAAGGCGGTGGCTCACCACTACCTTCTTGAGGGCAATTACGATGGGCAACTAATGCTGGCCTAGCCAGCAACACTCACATCCTAATGAAAATATAACAAAAGAAATATAACTGTACTAGGGCAGCCCTGGTAGCATACGGAATGGTCCTTGGCATTGGTAGAAGTGGGGATTGGCCCTGGGCTGTGGAAGAATTGAAGTGGGAATCCAAGTTCAAGCTCAGGCATTTGGGAGAGGCTGAGGTCTTCATGTAAGAGAGATTTTAAAATATCATATTATGGAATAAGTATGTTTTAAAACATTTTGTTCAAAACCTTATTTTGGAGATCAGTGGGTAGGTTTTTCACATGTGCCCAATAGAGAAATTGCACCCAAATACACAGGTTAGGTTACAATTAAATCAAACAGCATAATGGAATATAGCTGGTTATTTTTTTCTTTACATTAAAATGTATTTAAGAGTGGTAACCTGGTCCAGTTTTATTAATACATTAATAGTGTTCATTACTCTAACGACAGACCGCTCCTGTCAAAGCCCCCAATCAAAATATACGATTCTGATTGCTGTGGGACCAACGCACTGTGAATTCAATCCCGTCGCTCCACAGATCGGCTAACAGATCATTTAAATTTTCCAAACTAAAGACCCAGCCAAATTGTACCATCTATTAACCCCCCTCCCCCATCACCACTGCCCCTTCCCCCCCGCCCACCCCCGAATAAGGCTAACCAAACCAGGCGTCTTTAAATCAACAAATTAACTCTTTAATTAGAAGAACTAAATTCTTGAACACTATGAAAATATAAACAACATTTAAAATAGAAAAATTAGAGTCCTTGCAAATTTACAGTCCAATGTTGCTTGACGTCCTCACAGAATGTTGCTTTCCTTCTCCAGCGAATTTCAACTAATAATGACTTGCAAATACTTTCAATGGAATCAAGCTGACTTTAGAGTTTTTGAGGGATAAAAGATTGTCACAGTCTAACTTCCTTTTCTTCAATTTAAATTACCAGAGATCTCGGTTTTGGCTTGATGTTGTGGAATTTTGAGAGATAATAATTAAACAGACTAAAATCCTATTCCTTCAGTTTAAATGGTTGAGAACTCTTTTTCAGGTGTGCTAAATACCACAGCTGTGTCAGTCTGTCTCTGTCTGTGTGTTCTGCTAGAACAAACTGTCTTCAACTAAAAGCCAGTTCAAAACTGAACTGGAGCAAATGTATCGCATGAGAGACACTCCCAGTGGCTGTTTCTATGGTAACGAGAATGCACCCTTTGAATCGTCGTCTCCAAATGGCTGTTTCTAAGGCAACGAAAATGCACCTTCCTATAAGTCCTAAGGCTTGCTGGTTCTTAAAGCAATACTGATCCTCTGCAAGCTTTGAAGGCAAACCGCATATTCCCCCAAAAAAACTACAGGACCACGTCACTTACAAAAATGATTAATAAATGCATTGTCTTTCACCTGTGACTAGCAAAATTTAAAATCAGTTCTGAAGGGTCACTGACCTGAAACGTCAACTCTGCTTCTCTCTCCACAGATGCTGTCAGACGTGAATATTTCCAGCATTTCTTGTTTTTATCTCAGATTTCCAGCATCTGCAGTATTTTGCTTTTATTAATATCAGTGTAATAAGTTTAAAAACCAATATTGAATCGTTTACTACTTGCCTTCTTTCTGTACACTAGTCAGTTTCTTTGTAAATTAACTATTTTTTGATATGATAAAAATTAAAATGTACTGACTACTACCTGAGCACAGAAGAAAATAAAAACAATTTGAAGCGCCTTCCTTCCCTAATCAGTGGAATTTCAACCTGGGGTGTGACTGGTTTTGTGGGCAGGGCCTGATCTGGCAAACTAAATCTTAAACGAGTGCCAAGACTGCAGAAAATACAAATTGAAGTGTTTGGGGGAATAACTCACTTACATTTAAAATTCCCTGATCTCTTGCACTCTTTTGGCTGGTTCCACCTGGGTGGCCCTGCTATTACTGGCATAAACAAACAGAAAAACTACCCCAGAAATCAGTTACTAAGACGACCTTGTGGACAAGAGTTATTTTTTCTAAAAACTTGATTTAAGTGGGCCATCAACTATGGTGACAAAGGTCTGTAATTTGTCGTCAAAACAATAACAAATGCTATTAATAAAAAGTGCTACGGTATCTTCAGGGAAGGGAAGATGCAAAGTAAGACACAAAAATCTAAAGGTTGCTTCCCATTGAAATTCATTAAACAGTGTAAAGATGCTGTATTTATATGGTAGATATCAACTAAACTCACCACAAAAAGGTAAGATTTGCCCATTTCTGTCCAAGTACCCTTTTAACAATGTGCTAAGTATTAATTACTGTACTAGTCAACTTCTTTGGCACTGAAAACTAACCATTACAAGTGTTCAGGCCCACTTTTTCAGGTTTTGATTGTTGGATATTTTAAAATTTTTATTTTTTTAAACTTCTGTTTTGTCTCCTTGTTCTCTCTCTCTTTCAAACCTTTCTGTATCCAATTTGGCATTGAATTCATGCATTTTAACTAACACTTCCTTCTCAATCCTTGTGTATTAATTTCACATCCTTCCATCTGATTCATTGAGGAAACAACACAGTGCTTGTCCCAATCACTCAGGTCTCAGATGCCCGGTTTCCTTTGCTTCGACATCATCAGCTCACACATCTCAAACTTTCAGTAACTTGCTGCAAGCAATTTTATTAGACTTGCCCTTGCACATTTAAGTTAACAGCAGATGCCTTTAGATGCCCTGTAACAGCAAAATATGGCCCAAAAAGTTTTCACGCAGTTTTTAATACAGAATGGCTACACAGGGAGTTTCTATTATAAATATTGCTTGCAGACAGGAAGTGCACCCATACTAACATCTTTAACATATAGACACTGCATTGCATATTTTAAACTCCAGTCAACAAAAATTAGTGGTTGAAATTTGTACGCCAAAATATCAATCTAAATTAAAATAAATTTTAATAGTACCATACTTAACAGTTCATTTAAATCATTACTGAGTAAGTTCGAGGAAGGTTTACTAAGGGCAGAGCCAAAGACTGCTGTTACTGTATATACATAATCGAGACACCACTGTACTGAGACAGAGATGCGGGATGGAATTTTGAACTTAATAGTCCCAGCTGAAACAGCGGGACCTATAGCCGGTCAGGAACTTTCTGGGATTTGCAGCGGGCTTTGCTGTGGCTCTTTAACTGAACCACAGCATTAGCACTCGGCTTCTGGGTTTCCCGACTAGTGGGACGATGCAACAAATCTGTCAAAGGAAGGATTTCTAATTAAAAGGTACCCCGTCATGGGTCAGAAAAGCCGAACTGTACATGCATTCATGAGACTGCAGTAACCATAGGTCAGCTGGTCCCCAAGTCTCAGTCTTACCTGAAGATCCTGCGGCTGTATCTGAGGGACTGCAGTACTATCAGTCCTCCCAAGGATGGGAGGAAGAGGCCAATCTCTCAAACAAAGCAGGTGTGCATGGAAAAGGCCAACAAAGCCACAGGAGAAGTGTGGTCCCTCCAACCTGAACTAAGAGGATCATGGACCTCAAGAGGGCAGGAAAAGGTGAATGGGATAACACTTTCAGGTGCCAAGCCCTGCACTTTACCTTTCCCAGCATTCTCCTACGCAGCACTCCTCAGACCAATACACCTTGCAGCTCCACTCATTCCTCTCTCTCCGGGCACCTCCTCACATCCCCATCTAGACAGCCAACATGCACCGTTGCCTCACAGTCACATTTCATAAATGTTGTCCTTCCCTTCTCTCCACACAAACCATTTGTAGCAAGCGCTCCAGTGACAGTCACTGGCAAACCATGCCCACCTGGTCCGCTGGGAATTAGGTCTTGTTCTTGAAGGCTGAAGATGGCAGCAACAACCTGCCATAAAAGCCTGCGCCTCCTGAGGCACTGGTGCTCAGACATGTCAAGAGAGCTGATCCTCTGCCTGCAGACCCTGTGTTGGGGTCGCACTTCCTCGGAAATGGATCTGTGTCCATCCCTCTGTCTTGGGGAGCAGCATGTGGTTGATCAGGCGGCAGCTGGTACTGCTGTTGATGTTGCTCCTCTTCAGAGGTGCAAGGTAGAACTGCATAAGCTGTCCCCACGCCATGGTGAAGGCTGACTAACAGCAGGGGAGTGCAGCTCAAGGTGGGTGCAAGACAGGTGAACTGACTTCCAAGAAGTTGGCAATGACCTAACAGCCAACGCACTCTAAGAAGAAGTGCTGTGAGCAGCAGCCTCTCACCTGGCCATGGCTGCAGAGCTTCAGGTTCACTGTTCAAAGCCTTCCCAGCTTGTCAGTTTTACTGCACTCTCCGCTGTGTTGTTGACAACTCAGGAAATAGGTATGCTGGCTGCTAAAGCCAGAATGCTTGGTTAAAACAGTTAATTGCCTACTTGCATATCACAATTACTTGCCCAACAGCTAGCTCCAAGTTCCCTGCTTGCTTGCAAACCCATCCAGGTGAAACCTGGAAGTCGGGGGGGCGTTCAGCGCAGGTGGGTTGATGTCAGGATCCCGAACCAACATCATTTTTAGCAGATTTAACTCCCCGCACACACCCAAATCTGCAGTTACGATTCTGCCAATAGAGAGAGAATAATAACTCAGCAAGCCTTATTCACAGCACCTTCCAAACCCATATGTTCTCCATCTAGAACGAGGGTGCAAGGAAACACCACCACTTGCAAGCTCCTCTTCAAGTCATGCAATATCCTGACTTGCAAATATATCACAATTCTTTGTTGCTGGGTCAAAATCCTGGAACTCCCTATCCAACAGCACTGGGGGTGTACCTATGCCAGACGCCCAGCAGCAGTTCAAGAAGTCACCTCATCAATACCTTCTCAAGGGGAATTAGGGATAGGCAAAAAATGCTGGTCTTGCCAGCAACACCCATATCCAATGAACAAATGAAAAAAAAGACAGCTGAGAAAATCTATGTACATGAACATGACTAAGCTTGACTGCGATTCTCATCCCCACCACCCCCTCAAAAAAATTCAAACAGCCTCACTCTCCAGCAACATCTACATGGATGAGATGTCTACAGAAATGCTGGTATTCCCTGCAAGGAAGCAACACCTTCAGGGGCTAAGAAAACAAGGTTGGTGAGAAATATAAAAAGCAAACTGATAAGCCTCAGATGTCCAGAGCCAAAGCAGGGGGAACACAACTTTAATCTTTCCTATTGTTATGAACGCTGGACATGATTATGTTTTAAAAACTGTGCTTTCTAAAAGTTTAAGATGGAGTCAGAGAGGTCAGATGACCTCACATCAACTCTGCTCAAAAACGAGACAGAACTCTTGGTTACCAGGACAACAGAGAACACCCATCATAGACTTTTTTTTGGAAAAGCAGAGACTGCAGGGGTATAGCACCTGAAGAACATCGGGTTTCACCCTCCCAGACCTTTGGATCATCAACAAGGAGTCAGTGATTCTGAGGATGTAAATGTGCATGGCAGCCACTAACACCTGAAAACAATGAAAAAACTGGGTAGTGTTGAAGCCAGCCTTGTGGACTTGGCATATTGGAAAAGGACAATAGGCTATTAACTTGGGATTCCCGATAGACCAGCTGTGGCAGCTTCAAGGGAGAGAGAGACAGAGAGAGACAGAGAGAGAGAGAGAAACAGAGACAGAGAGAAGAAACACCTGCTCTCAGGAAAAAAAACTGATACAGCAGAAGGCTGCAAAGGCTGGAACCTTCTTTGAAAGTTGAGTTTCACAGAGAAGTAAAGAAAAACACAACAGGATCACCAGGAATTGCCTTATTTGCAGACATCCAGGTCGAAAGCACTTGGAGAAGTGAGCAAAGAAGACATTGACTTTGAGAAAGATCTGGGAGATCCAACCCATTGCAACGGGGAAGAGTCTGGGACCTTTAACTGCACAACTTTTGCCAGAGGACTGAGTAACACATAAGTGCGTTGTGAGGTTTTCAAGTGTTTTCATAAGAAATACCTTCCTTGGTAATTTGGAATATCAGCTACTTATGATTCTTGATAAGCAAGTGGGTGAAAGGTTATGGGGGTAGGTGGGAATGTGGAGTTGAGGTTACAACCTGATCAGCTATGATCTTACTGAATGGCAAAGCAGGCTCGAGGGGCCGAGTGGCCTACTCCGGCTCCTAATTCGGATGTTCGTATGTACGAAGTATTATTTAGTTAATGGGGATTTCTTTTAGTTTACCTGTTTTAATGAAAGTCTTAAAACGTAAAATCTTGTCATGTAATTCTTGAAATTGATCCAGGGGTCTTGTATTTTAATGTTAACGGTCTCATTGAGGTCAAAACACTGTGGAGCCAAGAAGCCCATCTCACGTGCGCTAATGTGAAATCGGATCCAAAATGTGAGGGAGATTCATTGATTGGTTGTCAATTCTCATCTCAAATAATTTCAATACAAACAGTATTAAATTTACAGCAAGGTCAAGTTGCACAATTAAGGACCATTACCATCAATTTTATTGCAAATTTTAAAACATCCATTTAGGTGCAAAAGTCATGACAGAAAAATCAGTTAGCAAAAAAATGGAGCCCAAAAAGAAGGAAAAATCAGTTGCAGAGTTTCTATCTTGAGCATCGAGAAAACACAGGAAAAACAAGCAAGGGACATGAAAAAATGTCAAGCCAAATGAAAACAGACAATTATTTACATACTTCACTGACCCCACTTATATCAGGCTCACCATGAAATTCACTTAACCCCTGAATTTTTTTTTAATAAAATTGAAGGACCTAATTACCATGGCATTAGCCACTATGCTGATGGAATATTACAGATCTTTGGAGATTATGCACCAGGGAACTGTTGCAATCTTGTGTTTAATAAACAATGCTATGGTGTGTAACCCAAGTTGGCCTTTGATTAATGACCACAGCCTTCACGGGACTATCAATGTAGTAACTGTATCAATACACCTATGTCCTTCCTTCCTTACCTAACCCCAGAATCATAGATTGACATTTGCTACAGGAACCAAAGTTGATCCAGTTGCTTAAAAATCTAAATTATACAGAGGCAAAGGTGACAGAAAATGGAGACACTTAGCAAGTTAGGCACAGCATCTGTGGAGAAGCGCAAAGATTCAATATTTCAGACAATGCTCTTTATCAAAACAACTTATAAGGAACAGAGCAATGTAAGGGTAAAAGGAATCCCACTCCAAGCACCCACCAACTTCCTCCCCCATCCCCGGAAGCACTACTAAATCATTCCACTTTATCAGCACCAACTGTCAAGAAAGAAAATGGGAGCTGTGGTTAAAATTTCAAGTTGATGATACAGGTTTCAAGCACAGATTAGTTGACTGCTTTGCTGAACTCCACCATTCCATCCAGAAGTGCAATCCTGAGCTCCCTCTGTTGCTTTAATTACTTATCCCACTATGACTTACCTGCCCTTGGCCTTCTAAACTGTTCCAGTGAAGCTCAATGCAAGTTTGGAGCAACATCATCTCTTTTTACTAGATATTTTGCAGTTGTCTGGCTTTAATATCGACTTCAAAAATGCTTTTGTCTTCCACCAGACTCCTGGACTAGTGCAGCCTTTACCAGGTTTTCATACTCCACCTCTCGAATTTAACTAACCCACTTTAATTATTCACACATTTTCTGATCTCTTTTATGTCTTTTATTTCTCCAACTAATCTCATTTTACCTCCTTTTATCTCACACTTATCAATTGTCAATGAACAATTTCCTCTTCTCCACCAAACTGTGCTGCAGATCTTCATTTTTCTTTTGGTGTATGTTTACCCTCTCCCCATTCCCTCATTATGTTCCTTCTTGCAAGCTATTTATCTGTAATATTTTCTGGTCCTGATGAAAAGCAATGTCTAGAATGTTGAAATGTTAGTTTTCTCCACAGATGCTGTATCTGACTTACTGCATGTTACCAGCTTTTACGACTTCTGTTTCAGATTTCCAGCTTCTGTCATATTTTGCTTTTATGTTTTAAATTATGCAGTCTTTGTTCCTCCTCCCGTAAATCAAATCCAGAGATGCGTATGTGGTGAATCTGTGATGGTAGCATGTCAGATACAACACACATTAGGAGTGCTGAATTCACCGATGCAATCTGCATGCATTTCCAGACTTTGTGGTTAGAATGGTGCCATTGTATGCTGGATAATGCCGCCACCTGGGACGGCTGGTGTCCATTCCATGCATCATTGAGCCATAAGTGACACTGAGTGGTCAGTGCTACAAAGTTTGTCACTCTCTCTGTGCATGTCAGTGCGCTGGTGCTGCATATGGCTCACCAAGAAGTTGGCCACTTTCTCAATGGAGGAGCTCATATGCTCAAAGCCCTGAGACATTATGGAGCACATGTGCTGGATGGGCTCCTATATTGTGTACCCATGACTCCGCAATGTCTCTGGGAACTCTGACGTGTGGGAACAAATCTGCCTGTGCTGCTCCAGAAAGACCCTCCTTGAGTGTGACACCTGAGGCCCAGCATCTCCGCCCAGCGAAGCACGACTGTGTCTGTTGTCCTTTCTCTGAGGGGGACTGCCCACAGTTGACTCTGTCTCACTCGCTCTCCTGCCCATACATGAGGTGCGCTTCACCCAGTGCTCCCTGTTCTAAGCTCAACTGAGGCCCAGCTGAGGGGAGTGTAGCTGCAATGGTGGAAGGTGGTCAGGAATGATGTGACTGTGCAGGCTTTCCCCACCGAGGAGGCTGGCGATGGCTGGACTGTTGCTGCTGGCTCCCTCACTGCAGCTGGCCTTGCGGGAGACATAAGAAGGTGGTTACGAGAACTTGCCCTACTCAACAAGCTTCAACCCAACTAAAACAATATATGACCGATTGCATAGCCACTGTGCGCACTGGGCAGGAGTGACCTCCATGTCCTTCACCTGCAAATTACCCTGTTCTGGACGAGCTCCTGTCTCTCCATCACCCACATTGTGATGTAATGGGACCCTTGCCATCTCCGGTGCAGCCTCTTCATTTATCGTCAGCATGGCAAGCTGCGTCACACCACCGCCCTTCCGAGCCATTTCGCATGCATTATGTGCTCTCTTCTACAGGATCAAGAGAGAGTTAGAAGATGGCTGCCCTCCCTCGCCACTTAGAGCAAAACATTCACTTAAGATGTTGCTGCCTTCAGTGATGCTCCCTGCTCATTCCCAATCAAGATGTGAGGGCTACTCACGCCTCAATGATGCTACTGGCGACTTCATCCGACAATGTTGAGGAGAACTGTGCACAATCACTCGCTCAACTTATGTCTATTCCTGGTGTTTACAGAGTTAGAGGCCTGTCACCTGGATGTCGTTTGGCACTCACCTTGCAAGAAGTTAGTAGGGCATTAAACCATTTTCAGCACAGGACCTATGTCCCCCGTATCACTCTGCGGCTGGAAACCTAAATGGCTACCTCTAGCTATGCCTGCTTGGTGTGGCTCACTGGAGCTCTTTTTCCAGATGGTGGGAAGAGTACAGTTAGTCTGTTCACCACAGCCTCCATCAAGGCCTCAAGGAAAACGACAGGATAATGTGGGGCCGCCCGGGACTAGTTACCCAAACCACTGCTGGCCTTCTGCTCTCCCTGCTTGTGCATTTGCAAAGGCAATGGCAAGCCCAGTTATGGCTGCCGTTTGCCTGTTAAATTCTCCCTCTGTGCCTCGTGCCCACCTTCTGCACACGTCTGACGCTCCTAGTTGAGGGCTGAACTTGGCTCCAGGCTAATTAGTGGCTGACGCATGGAAAATTGCGTTGTGTCACTGGCACTGATGGGGTGCGAGATCGGGACCCGTAAATGTTCAGGCGTCGGGTTCCCGACTCTGGAATAAAAATTCTGCGCCTGGTATCGGGTGTCTGAGTTATATCTGAAAAATGGAGAGACTTGAGCTTTTTAGCTGAGAAAAGAGATATCTGGGAGGTGATCTTATGCACGTAACATTCGTGCAATTACCATCTCAAACAAGAGAGAATCTAGCCATCTCTTCATGACATTCAACAGCATTATCATCTAGTCGTTTGGTAGTACAGAGCTCGAGTATTGCTGAAAACAGAAACATTTTGTCGAAGCTTTTCCTCTTGCACTCATCAGAACAAATTGCAAGAATACCAATGTAAGGGAAGCAACAACTTTATACTGTATGAGAAGAGAGTGCTGATTGTTTGTTTGTTTGGCACGTTGACTCTGATTGGTAGAGATGTTGCCATGGAGAGTGCACCAGTTTACGGTGACTGACAGTTAACTGCCAAGCTTTATTTGAAATTTAAACCAAGCAGTTAGACTCTGGTCCAGGCATTGTCCTGAGGAGTGAACCAGCGAATGGCTGTCACTTATTTTGTTAGCTGAAACAGGTGCAATGTGTGTACATGTTCTTCCTGTCTGCGAAGAACAGGGCCCTGTGTATTGATATATATAGCTTCTAGTATGTGCAAATGCACCACACTGCGAGCCCAACTGACGATCTTAAATTGGTTGTCAACGTAATTCTTAGCACACTAAGGATTATTGAGCAAATGTTGTCCAATCACGGAATCACATCTAACGTTGGACACTGTTTTGAGTTTTGCAAGCACGGGCTGGCTGGGTACGGTGTGTACCTTGCCCGTTGGGAACAGCGGAAGGGATATGTTGTTTGATACGATCCGCCAGTCTTTGTATACCAAGCATCACACTGGCATTGAAATTCGTATATCACATTACTTATTTGTGTGATAGGCAGAACAACTTTTAACGTCATTAAAAATATAATTATCATCATTGAATTGCCCACCATCAATATCCTGGGGGGGAGGTTACCATTGACTAGAAACATAACTGGACCAGCCATGTAAATACGGTGGCTACAAACGCAAGTCAGAGGCTGGGAATTCTACAGCAGGTAACTCACTTGACTCCGCAAAGTCTGTCCACCATCTACAACGCACAAGTCAGGAGCGTTTCAGAATACTCCCCACTTGCCTGAATAAGTGCAGTTGCAACAGCACTCAAGCTCAACACCATCCAAGACAAAGCAGTCTGCTTGATTGGCACTCCATGCTTCACCTTAAACATTCACTTCCTCTACCAGTGCACAGTAGCAGCAGTGTGTACCATCTACAAGATGCACTGCAGTAAATCACCAAGGCTCCTTCGACAGCACCTGCCAAACTCTTAACCGCTGTCACATAGGACAAGGGACACAGGCACATGGGAACACCACCACCTATGATCCCTTTCAAGTCACACACCAACCTGACTTGGAAATATATCGCTGTTCCTTTACTGTCACTGGATCAAAACCCTGAAACTCCCCGTAACAGCACTGTCTGTAGATGTACCTACACCAGATGGACTGCACTGGTTCAAGAAAGGGGTTCGCCCAGAAGCTTCTCCAGTGCAATTAACGATGGGCAATAAACGCTGCCCTTGCCAGTGATGCCCACATTCTATGAATGAATAATAAAAAAAAAGTTCAAAATAATAAAAGTAACATTAGGACTGAGATTGCAAAATTCTTCAAGCAGAGTTATCAACACTTGGAGTGAACTTTCCAAGAGAGTACTGTTGATTTAAAAACACTGGATGCATTTAAGAAAGTTAGATACTGCAATGGGAGTACTGAATGGTGCTTCTGGATAGATGAACTAATATGATCTTCCTCATCCACAATGATCTTATGATCTAACCAGGAACTGAGCCTGAATCTTTGATTTGTATGATTACTTATGGTACAGTGATTTTACTTTAATAGCTGCGTTTGTTTCTACAAAAATGTACTTCGTTCAACAGACATTAAGACAAATTTTGGTTTAAAATGAGTCCGATTAATCACTCAAAAGAGAATTTTAAATGATATTTGCTTTGAATTAGCTGAATCCAAGAAAGACCATTCTATCCACAACTAACAGAATCTTTGTAGACTTCATAGCAGTATACAGTATTTTCATTTTAAAAATAGCATTGTGCTTTAGAAAGATCTAAGAATAAATGGTGCAAGCAATATGGGTTTTGCATTTTAAAGTAAGAAATAAAATGAATAGTGTCATTTTTTATTTGAAAGCTTGGAGGTCTGTGTATTTTGAAAACGGAGAAAAGGATTTTTCTGTGAACATTGATTCCTGAAACTTGGTGTTTGAACTGAGTGGACAGACTGCAAGACACCTGTTCCAAACAACAGCAAGGAAAATGACAAGTCACATGACTTGATTGTTGGCATTTCAGTTTCACTTTTGCTTTGAGGAGACCAGTGAACTGGACTGGCTGGGATTTGTGTTTTTGCAGACCAAATAAAAAGACCTCTCCCTGAAACACAAGGTTTGCTACTCTTGTAAAAAGAAATTCTATATTTGAGGTGGTGGCTGTGGTCTGCCTGTAGAGAGAAAAGACCCCTGGAGAGGAAAAGAGGAGTTGTTGCTCTCTGTGGAGAAAGGCTCCTTTGCTGAGAGGAAGCCCTGCATTTTAAATGGTAGCAGATTCCTGTTGCCTCCCGTCTCTTAGAAATCTCTGCCGCAGGAGGCCAGCCAGAACAGAGGCAAATAATGCTTCGGGTGAGTTAGGAACGGGCAGCTGAGCTTTTTTTTATGACCTCAAGTTTATGGAGGGTGAAAGATGGGAGACCAGCCAAGAGAGTGTTACAATAGTCAATTCTAAAGGTACAAAGACACTGACGATGATTTCAGCAGCAAATTAGCTGAATCAGCGCCTGACTCGGCCAATGTGAGTAAGGTGGAACCAGGCGGTCTTGGTGCTGGTGTGGATCTGTGGTTGGAAGCTTTTCTTGGGGTCAAATACGACGCCAAGGATAGGAACGGTCTGATTCAGCCTGAGACAGTTACTGGGGAAGGGATGTAGTTGGTGGCTAGGAAGCAGTTTGTGGCAAGGCACCAGTTTGATAGTTTAAAGTCAGTGACGAGATCTAGAGAGGTCATTGAGTTAGAGCTGGGTGTCGTCAACGTAAATGTGGAACCTGACCTACTTTAGTATTATAACATAGTCATGTAGGCTGTCATTGTGACTTTGGTAAGGGCCATTACACTGTGGGCAGGCAGAAGCCCAATTGGAGTGATTCAAACATGCAGTTACTTTGGAATTATATTGAAGTCCATTTTCCTCAATCCTGTAGACAGTATGTATGGCTCAAAACCATTTTGGTGAGCATTCTTGTATTCAGTTAAAAATTATTTTTGTCAATATGTTGCAGTTTTCTCAAGTATTTATATGACATCATCTGTAAAATTATTTTGAACAGTTTGTACTCAGTTCACAATTTGACTTTTCTTGTATGCTCTGAACTAAAGGGCAATTTTTAAAAATTATTTTTGTACTTGCACAGCATGAGTGACAGGGCACCAAGTAAAGAATATAAACTGACTCTGCTGTTTGATATATCTTTGGACTAAAATCTTTATAATTTACTCTCCTTTCCAGACCCATTATTTTGTTAGCTACCATTCTGCTTCTCTCAGGCATTATGTCTAGGCCACCATCATTGCTGATCAGAAGAGAGTGATTTGTCATGTTCTTTCACACTTTTTTTTAAGACTTTCTGCTGGTTTTGTTTGCGTGCTCCCTGAGATGAGAAGGATAAAATTTACAACCAACACCAGGATTAGACGGGCGGCACAATAGCGCAGTGGTTAGCACCGCAGCCTCACAGCTCCAGCGACCTGGGTTCAATTCTGGGTACTGCTTGTGTGGAGTTTGCAAGTTCTCCCTGTGTCTGTGTGGGTTTCCTCCGGTTGCTCCAGTTTCCTCCCACATGCCAAAGACTTGCAGGTTGATGGGTAAATTGGCCATTAGCAATTGTCCCTAGTATAGGTAGGTGGTAGGGCAATATAGGGACAGGTGGGGATGTGGTAGGAACATGGGATTAGTGTAGGATTAGTATAAATGGGTGGTTGATGGTCGGCACAGACTCGGTGGGCCGAAGGGCCTGTTTCAGTGCTGTATCTCTAAAAACAAATGGGAAATTTTAGTGATACTCCCCCTCACATTTGGAAGGAAATGTGATCAATTTAGCACCCCATAAAAACCTGTATTTATAAGGATTTTTTTTTTTAATAAATGGCAAATACTTGTTTTAAAGGTTCCTTTTATGAACTACAGAAAAATAACATTCATCAGTGCTGGATGTCATTACTATATTTTGAGTCAGAGATCCATTTCTAATAGTTTGCATCTTTCCATCGCAAAATTCATCTATTTCTGAAGAAAATAGCAGTCACTAATTGATGTCTGCTTTGGCTCACAAATAGGTAGCGAATCCGGAATCCCTGATGGGTAAGTGCTTGTGCAGTTACACTTCTGCAGATGTGTGCTGCAAGATTTCATGTACACTGTTACGACCAGGTGAGAAAGGTGTCTAGGGGTCCCTTTTAGCCTTCACCTGGTCTTACTGTAACAGGGTTTTGTGTTAAACACACTGTGTTTTAGCTCCCCCTTGGTGAATCCTTGTTCACCGCTTTCCAATTATAAGGCAAAGAAATGAGCACAAACAGGCTTTCTTAGGTTTAAAGAAAAGTAAAATTTATTAAAACTTAAACTCTAATTCGGTTAACGCCTACAGATACACGCTGCGCCCCACGCTAGCATGCCTATGCAATACGCATATGCAAAAAGAGACAGAAAAGAGAAGAAAAATAGAGAGGTTTGAGGCAATTTCTCAAGAGGGTTTTTTGTTACTGTGCTTCAAGCTCTCTGTAGTCCTTGCTTGTAGGTAGATCTTGCTTTTCGTTGGGGCCTAATATTCTTCTTAAACCTTGGCCACTGTCGGAGACTTTTCTCTCTTGGGGTTCACATATCTTCAATGGTTTCCGAAGCTGGTGAGAGACGAGAGCAGACAGGAGAGAGGCAGCGGCAAGCCAGCCATGAAGTCTTTTCAGTCCAGGAGCAAACAGCTTTCTGTCTTCAAACACTGTACCTCCAATTTAAAACTCCCCTCGTTGGCCAGCAGGTGGTCACATGACTAACTGGTTTGACCAGGTCTCTTCTGTGTAATTGGGAGCATCTTAGCAGTCAACCTTGAATGCTAGCTTCTCCATCTTCAACGTCTGGTAATCGAAGTCCATTGTGGATTGAATTGGAGCAGGCAGTGGCCCTTTTATCCTTTCCAAGTACTGTCTGTTACTATGCAAATGCCTTTCCAGTCAAGGGTCTGGTGTTTTTTTTTTAAATAACAAGTTCTCCCCTTACTCCAGTAACAGTTTAAAAATCAATGTTCATGTGCCGAAATTAATGTGCCTCATTCTTGGCAGGTGGGGGCCTGCATGACAACACTAATGGGAGATAACTGTGCGTGCTCATCTGCCACGGCATGGTGGCATTACTAGTGTCCTTGTTGTGCAGCTGTGTGGTTCAGCTATTTGAATTACACGTTTGTTGCAGTATACTCACAACAGACCTTGAAGTGAAGTGAAGCAAAGTGGAGTCATGTGGAGCGATTATATTTCATGTTGTGTTACCAGATCTGTCAACTAACACAATCTGGCAGTAAAAGCTTGTACGATCTGGCAACAAACCAAGGCAATGAGCAATATTGCTAGCTGTAAAATACATGTCCTAGTATGGATATAAAAGGCCTTTTAAGTTGTAAAGTCTTCATATTTTTGCATTGTAACTCCTATGCATTTTTATGTCCATATTCATTCAGAATTGATCTGTACTCAACCTTACACTGTGAAGTTCGAGTTCTCAAAGTCACAAAACTGTTGCATTCCTACTTTGTCTATCAACGCAACTTTTGAAGTCATCTCCTACATATCACAAAAACTGCATTGCAACATGCTCAGAGTTTAAGCAAGCAAAATTATTTGTACCATCTTAGTCTGAATATTGAAAAAACAAAGCATTAGCATTAGCAGTGATTGGCTATGCTAAAATTTATTTATTTTACTCTAAACTATTTACATACCTTTATGAGCTTATCTCTTGAAGCTGCAAAAAATTATATTAACCACAAAACAACTTTGTAAAACCACAAATTATCCCAACTTTTGCATGATTACTAATCTTTTTTCATATAAGCAATCCTACTCCCTCCCTAATCACATATCCCAACATACAAGGCAGCGGTAGTTAAAGACAAACGAGAATGAAACTACATATTAAAATGGACAGTTTTATATACCAAACTCCACAAGCGCATATCAACACTGTTGATAAAGAAATGACCACTGTTTGACAAAACCTATGAGATGTGACAAGTACCCAGAACAATGAAGAAAAACAGCCAACTTCATACATCATTCTAGAGTAGGCTATAATAGCAACTTTTTTTTTTTAAGTCCTTAATGAAGCATTATTAATTGATCATTGGTCAATAGGAAAAATAGACATCGGCTAGAATTTGTGCTCACCATTCATTATGCTTACAGCTGCTCACAGACTTTTTGTGGACCTTGAAGTCACAATTTACAGTCGTCAAGAGTCTGATACAACACAGTGTCCTCTATAAGGGACCTGGGACCTATGTAAATAAGGTAAGCAACAACATGTCTATTCAACCAGATTGAAGAATCCTTACTGAGGCACGCAGCGTCTGAATCCAAGTTGGACTATCTAATTTAATCAAAAATCATGTACAGAAAGTAAAGCGGAGAGGAAAGGAAAGATTGGATTGAGAGAAAGAGTTGAGAGATAAAGAAAACGTTTTTTTTTTAATAAAATCTCCAATACTAAAAACCTGAAGGAATGAGACTCCACACTTAGAAATTTTCAGTGCAATAGAGATTGATAATTAAGAATTATCATGGCGTTAATAAATACAATTACATTTAAATGTACAATCCCTCACTATTTCCAGCTTGTTTAGTGGGTATCTGGTGGGTAAGTACCACAACATCATGCCATTTGTTCATTTGAATGGCAAATTTCTCAAGGAGGTACTAGTGCAACAAAGTTTGTGAAGGAGCAAGGCAAGTCTGACAGCAAATTCCAGATTTCTGCATTTAACTGCATGTATTGATTCTGGAAGTTCCTATCTGTTTTACACCTCATTGATAACACTAAGTGCTGATAGCCTCACTGTTATTTCAACCACAAAATCTGGGCCAAAAATTGCCCTCCTACTAAAAAAAACCCTCTAATGGAAAAGGCAGAGAAAGGACATCTCGATAAGTTGTGCCAACACCAGTTCTCAGTCAGCCTATTTAGATGCCCATCTGAATAATGCAAGGAGGAAGCAAGCTTAGCCCCACTCGCACAGACAAAGCTTGGCTGAGAAAAACTCAAGTATTCACATAACTAAGGTTAGATTCAATGACATTGATCACAAGTCGTGGGAGTCAGTTGCCAGCATTCGCCAGAGCTGGCGGGCAGCCATAAAGACAGGGCTAAATTGTGGCGAGTCGAAGAGACTTAGTAGTTGGCAGGAAAAAAGACAGAGGCGCAAGGGGAGAGCCAACTGTGCAACAGCCCCAACAAACAAATTTCTCTGCAGCACCTGTGGAAGAGCCTGTCACTCCAGAATTGGCCTTTATAGCCACTCCAGGCGCTGCTTCACAAACCACTGACCACCTCCAGGCGCGTATCCATTGTCTCTCGAGATAAGGAGGCCCAAAAGAAAAGAAAAGAAAGAAAGGTTAGATTATAAGGATATTGATTCTAGCCTCAAATCACAAATTTTATGCTGTCCATAAATCTAGTAATTACTATTTCCAAATACTTTATTTGCAACAGACAAACAGGAGTCGGCCATTTATCCCCTCAAGCCTGTTCCACATTCAATCATATCATGGCTGATCTGCGACCTAACTGCATACCCACCAGATACCCACTAAACAAGCCGGAAATAGTGAGGGATTGTGCCACACCCACTAATACCTTTGAATAGCAACCTTTTATATTGCCCAGTGATGTGCTTTTTTCAACTGCACTATATTAAACAGCAACAGAACTTCATTGTTAAATTGTGTAAAATTAAAAGCATTCTTCAAGGCTACAAATTCTGGATCAAGACCAACAAGTGACTTCAAATGTGTCACCCCAACAGCCAGCGGAGCTTTATGTCTTCACACTATCCAGCTTCAAATATTTTTTTTAAATATAAAATGAAGACCTTGGGCATGACTATATTAGGTACTCTTCAAACCCTTTTATAATCCTTCATTTGAGATGCACCTTCATTTTGTGATAGCAAAAGGTAGCAGAGAAATTGGAAGTATTAAATTCTTGGAGTCCAAAAAACAGAAGAGGCAGGGTTGCTGAATATTTGTGCATGCAACTGAACTATAAGATGACATGTACAATCAATATTTTATAATTTTCTTTCTCATTGATCCGATTAGGATACAAATAGAAGCATACAAAAGTGGCGCAGAAATTACTCATGGGATTCTGCAAATCATATTGGAGCATGCAATTGCAAAAGCACCCATGATTCTCAACTGATAATTGAAACAATAAAGTTCAGTGAAAGCGCACAAGTTGCTTTTTAAGTATTTACCAAGACAGCATCAAACAAAACTCTACTACATTGGCCCATAATATTGTCAGAGCATATGCAGAGCAGACTGTAAATTTTCTTGTTAGCTCTTGACCAGCCAAGGACTAAGTAATACATTCTAACCTGTGGAGATGTGTCAATCTCATAGGAAAAATGTGCAAGTCTTTTTTTATTTCTTCTTGGAAAGTGAACCTCACTGGCAAGGCCAGTATTTATTGACCATCCCCAATTGCCATTGAGAAGGTGGTAGTGAGCCATCTTCTTGAATAGTTGCAGTCCATGTGGTGTAGGTACACCCAAAGTGCTTTCTACAGTGGGTCGATACAATTGACTGGCTTCCTTGGCCATTTCAGCTGCCGTGGTGGGATTTGAACTCATCACCGGAGCATTTGTCTGGGTCTCTGGATTCCTAATCCAGTTACATTAATACTACATTACCTTCCCCATTCTGCAGTTTGTGAGCACCTATCATGCCAGGTTGTGTCCTTGTTGTGATCTATTATAGTCTATTTCAATTTGATTAACTTCTATTTATGATTGATTATAGTGTGGGAAGGGAAGCTAAGGTAGATGATCAGTCTTGGTCTTATTGAGTGGCAGACTGCAGGCATGAAGGCCCTTGCTGCTCCTATTTCTTATCTTCTTATCCCAGGAACAAAAAATAGTCTGATTTGGTGAAAATCATGTCTATCTACATCAACCAGATGAAACTTCCTTTCGACAGGCAATTTGATAAATGTCAGTTAAATCTTCCATAGCATAATTTCCTGAAATAAATTACATTCCAGAAAAAATGTTGGTAAAAATGCCAGATGTGATCTCAAAACTGCTCAATCTTCCAGATAATTTAAAATGGGTCTATCATCTTAGTATTTAGATGGGGATAGCCTCAAGTTTTAAAATCTTAAATTTGTAGGGGAAACATGGAATTTATTTCGAACAAGACTCAAGATTCAAATTCTAGGTGAACATTAGAAAGTTTAATTTTCCAACCTTGAAGGACATGAAACAATCTGCAATGGATTCCCCTCCCAGAGTTGGGTGATAGTTTAATGTAGCACACATTTTAACATTTAATTAAGCAGCATCAGTAATCGGACACGATAGCAGGAATATCGCACCTTAAGAGAAATAACTGTGGAAGACATCAAAAGACAAATATCTTCCATTCAACATTCAGAGTTGAAGACGTACTAGATGCTAGAACAGAGATTCCAACACAGAAAAGCAAAACTCCATGTGCCTAGGTTGGCTATTTTAGAGTCAAACCAATCACAGAGGCACAAGTGTCTGTGTTATTGCGTCCTGTCTGAATGATCGAGAAGCATCAATCAATGCTCACAGACAGAAGCTCCAAGAGTGATATTCTACCCAGTCAATAAGAGATCACTGTAATGACTCTGGTCTCATTTAACTGGATCTTTGGAATGATGTTAACTAAAAGTCAAATAACACTGGACAGGAATATAGCACTGCCTAGTCTTGCAAGATAATCAACACAGCATGTTCCTTCCTTTAACACTGAACCTAACAAAAATGGTTAGACATATTTTGGCTATTTATGTGCCAGAAAGTGCGTGTCATTGAGTTCACATCCCTTTTGCTGGTGTGCACCCTATGCAGTAGGAAGACGTCCATCTCATAGGGAAAACGTACAAATGCAACAGTCTGAGAGCCCCCTCAAATAACAACAGGCATGTCTCCTTGATGTGATCTGTGGTAGCGCTTCCATCCGAAAGGTGCTCCCGAGATTGAACAACTTCAGACTCTCCTGAGCAAGCTGTAAATACAAGGGGAAATCCCTTAAGAACATAACTGCTTGGGCAGTCTTCCATATCTTCATCAAATGAAATGCGGTCACATTTATTTGGAAAATACTCAATGTAATTCCACAGTCAAATTTTCAGCTGCCAATTGCGACAAAACTGCTGCTGAGGGCATGCAAAAGTTTTCTTTTTTTCTCCCTACTTCCCTCTTATCTTCCTTGTGGCTCCTAGCTTAAAACAACATATTTACCCTTTTATAAGTAGGAATCATAGGCCATACTTTACATTTGGTGAGGCCAAGTCATTGTGACTTGATGAGTTTAAAGTTCTGTTGATGCTTCTTGAAGCTTTTCGAAGTATTGTCCAAAGACATATTCCCCACACCTACCCACCCAACCCCCACAAAAAAGGAAAAGGAAGATCCAGGAACTTCTTATTGTAGACCTGCTGGAAAGCCTGAGATTTTTAGTGGTAATATTATGTAACAATACCTTGGTAGAAGTCCTGGTCTTTCACTCAAGAGCATCCATGTTGGAGTAGTTTGCCTCTTTGGACAATATTCCCTTTCAGCTTGAATGCTGTTTTATTTGCACTGAAGCCAGGGCTGATTAATCACCTATATGGGGAAATCATCAGCTTATGAATAAAAGCCAAAAGAATGAATGAATAAACTTGCATTTATATAGTGCCTTTCACATCTTCAGGAGATCCCAAAGATTTTCACACTCAGACTGCTTTTGAACTGTTATGTAGGTAACTTGCAAACAGCAAGGTCCACAAACACAATGAGATATACGGTTAGTTAATCTCCAGTCAATTGTGTCAGTTGAGGCATACATTTTGACCAGGAAGAACTCCTCTACCTTTGATTGACTAGTGCCATGGGATCTTTTACATCCACTTTAAACAGCCAGACCTTTCTTTAACATTAAAAAAAAAGCATCTTGGATGCTGAAGCACTCCCTCAGTACTGCAATGAACTGTCAGCTTACAGTACATGCTGAAACATCTGGGGTGGGTCTTGAATCCACAAATATCTGATTTGGAGGTGACAATGAGCCACATGACACTAAAATCCTTTGCATGGAATAAAATGCCACAGAGAAATATTTCTACATACTACTTATTAACAAGTATCTTCCTTTTAATATACTAAGATGCAGATAATACTGGTCATACAGCAGCATTTATACCAAATGATAGAACTAAGTTAAGTAAGGATTGTGCTATAACTTTACAAACATATCCAACCTTTCCTACACTTCCATTCGAAAGAAATGCGGAATCACCTTTAACCGAAAGATGATCTCCACCTGACATGCACATCACAGATGTTTAGAATGAGTGGTCTGTTTGTTTTCATTAAGAGACACAAAATGCAGGAACACATACCTGTCAAAGCTTCAGTTACAAAAGTTACTATTCTCCTTGGACAACTACAGAATATTGTTGCAACCGTTCTTTCATCCCTTATGCCCTGGTCCGTAACAGCTAAGAGTGCTGACATACCATCCACTGTTAACCCACTCAGTAGAGTGAATACTCAACTCAGCACCCTGCTCCAACAAGATGATGGCCCAGTTGGACAGGAGGTTGGAAAACACCAACGAAAGGTGGAAGTTCATTTCCAATTCTCCACAATAACTTCATAATTTCATCAGCAACACAGGAGAGACATTGAACAGGAGGCAGTAATGGCAAAAGTGCCCAGCAATTGCCCCAACATTTCTGTTGATGCTATTCTCAAAATGAACAATGAACTCATCTTGCACGTAACTTTTTTTTTCTAAAAAGTACTTTTTAAAATAAATTTGGAGAGGATTGGGGGCTCATCATTTTAAAACATCCTGTAATTACCAAGAATTTACTTCATAACTATTGCGCTCTTTTTCACGATAGCACTTTTATGGCTAATTTGCTTCAGTTTCTAAAATATATCTGGTATATCCATAAATAGTAAGATTTTAAAGCATGCTTGAAGTTGTTAGAAAAAACAGCTACATTCTGAAGCACTGCAGAAAGGTCTTAATTCAAAAATTCACCAGATCTTCATTCTCGACATCTCTGGCTCCTCACCGTATCTGGTGGAGATCTTTCAGTTATGTCACACGCCAGCTGGAGCACACCCAAAATAGTTTGAAATGAAATAAGTACAGTATGTTCCAAATACCTTCCTATGAAAAAAAGCTCTACTTCAAATTGATATATACTACAAAATATTTGCTGTGGACCTCCATACTTCTAAGAGAAGATTAAGGTCGGATTAAGCAGAAATCCCATAGTAATAACATGGAGTAGCATTCCTTTAACCAAATGAAATAGTCACAGTTACCAGGCAGGAAAAAATGCATTTTTCCTCCAATCTCATTACAAAATAGTTTGTAGAGAAAGAAAGTTAATCTTTTTGTCATCCTTAAACTGCCTGCACCCAAGATCTATACCTAATTCTTCAATGCTATGCCTCTATTCAAGAATGTGGAAAGGAGCAGGCCAGAAAATTGCAGGCCAGTTAGTCTTTGCTCAGTTATAGGTAAACGTTTAGAGTCTGTAATACAGGATTACAAGTAGTGAACATTTGGCAAGGGCTAATTAGGGCTTGTCAGCATGGATTTGTAAAGAGATGAACCTTGGCAAAATTAACTATTCATTTTGATGAACCTCAGAGTACATAAATAAAGGGAAAGTGGTAGCTGTAAGATTTATGGATTTCAGAAGCTATAAGGTACCATGCGAGACTTGTTAAGAAAATGAAGGCATGCGGTCTTCAAAGAAACACAGCAACATGGATAAAGAGATGGCAATGGGACAGAAAACAAAGTGTAGAGGTAAATCAACTCTTTTCAGATTGACAAGATGTGGGCAGCCTCTGGCCCCAGTCATTCCTACTGGAATCTCACCTGATCCATTTATATAATAATGATGGCAAAGGCACAAAAGAAATAATAGTGGAAGTTTTCCAGCAATAATAAATTCAGAGCAAAACAAACTGTAAAGAAGAATGTAGAGGATTGCACAAGGACATAACAGGCAGGTAAAGAGATGTATTTTAATGGAGAGAAGCATTTCTGGGAAAAGAATAATGAAACTTGCAATCCAAAATATATCTAAGGGCACACACGTGTAGAACTGTAAAGGTGATACTGGACATTTAGGATAAAGGATTCTGGAGCGATGACTATGACTGCAAGACAAGATGCATTGGTTAGCTCATAGTTGGGGAGTATTGTATGAATTCTGGGCATTCCATTATAGGAAGAATAAATGCTGGAATAATACCAGGAATGAGATCTGTTATAATATAAAGAAAAGCTCAAACAATTGGCACTTTTCACTGAATGAGAAGGTTAAGGAGAAATTTAAAATAAAGATTTTGATGGGATAAAGAGTGAAATATTGCTTCCAATGGTGATAAATTTTAACAATGTGACATTGACTCAAAATTGTTACAAGAACAAAAGGAGGATTTTAGATGCTTTTTCACACCGACTGTCATTCCTTTATGCATATATTAAGGTAAAAGGGAAATTGATAAGTATTTGAAAAGCAAGAACATAAAATGGCCGTGAACTGGAAAAATAGAATCAGATCAGATAGCACCAGATAAAAAGTTGGCATTGGCATGATGGATTGTACAATCTCCTTCTGTGCTGTAATTTCCATGATCACACATAGTCCAATCATTCTTGGGCACATTTTCACTGGCATGCAAATTTAGCACACATGCAATAAGAGCAAACAAATCTACAACATCAGTTTCCTCCAAATTCAGAGTATCAATACACATTTTCAGGCACATATGCACAATCAGCATGCTTTTGTCAGAACAGTGGCGGTCATGAGGTTCATGGAAAATCAGAAGGCTACTGTGTGCAGGTACCTATAACACATCAACAAGGAGGGTAACTTTCATCACATTAATTTGTGCTGTACTTGAACTAAGATCAGAGGTGTGAAGGAACACTACAACAGCTGATTCTCCAACATCAATTAATTTGCCAGTGTTCAATAAATTTATTTGCTACAGCGATGACCATTAATATGTTCCAACTCTACAACAAGAAACAAAATAAGGCAATTCTATAAAAATTGTTCTGCATTGATTAACCTACATCAGATTCCACAACAAACAGGCAGTCATGCCAGATCCAGTCTTGAATGGTGGTGGACAATTAAACAACTAACCAGAGGAGAAGGCTCCACTAACATCTGCATCCTCAATGATGGGGGAGCCCAGTATGTTAGTGCAAAAGACAGGGCTGAAGCATTTGCTACCATCTTCAGCCAGAAGTGCTGAGTGGATGATGCAGTTCGGCCTCCTTCTGAGGTCCCCAGCATTACAAATGCCAGTCTTCAGCCAATTCGATTCATTCCACGTCATATCAAAGCACGGCTGAAGGCACTGAATACAACAAAAACTATGAGCCCTGACAACATCCCGGGAATAGTACTGAAGCCTTGTGCTCCATAACTCACCTCGCCCATAGCTAAGCTGTTCCAGTACAGCTTCTTTCTTTTTTTTTTCTTTTGGGCCTCCTTATCTCGAGAGACAATGGATACGCGCCTGGAGGTGGTCAGTGGTTTGTGAAGCAGGGCCTGGAGTGGCTATAAAGGCCAATTCTGGAGTGACAGGCTCTTCCACAGGTGCTGCAGAGAAATTTGTTTGTTGGGGCTGTTGCACAGTTGGCTCTCCCCTTGCGCCTCTGTCTTTTTTCCTGCCAACTACTAAGTCTCTTCGACTCGCCACAATTTAGCCCTGTCTTTATGGCTGCCCGCCAGCTCTGGCGAATGCTGGCAACTGACTCCCACGACTTGTGATCAATGTCACACGATTTCATGTCGCGTTTGCAGACGTCTTTATAACGGAGACATGGACGGCCGGTGGGTCTGATACCAGTGGCGAGCTCGCTGTACAATGTGTCTTTGGGGATCCTGCCATCTTCCATGCGGCTCACATGGCCAAGCCATCTCAAGCGCCGCTGACTCAGTAGTGTGTATAAGCTGGGGATGTTGGCCGCTTCAAGGACTTCTGTGTTGGAGATATAGTCCTGCCACCTGATGCCAAGTATTCTCCGAAGGCAGCGAAGATGGAATGAATTGAGACGTCGCTCTTGGCTGGCATACGTTGTCCAGGCCTCGCTGCCGTAGAGCAAGGTACTGAGGACACAGGCCTGATACACTCGGACTTTTGTGTTCTGTGTCAGTGCGCCATTTTCCCACACTCTCTTGGCCAGTCTGAACATAGCAGTGGAAGCCTTACCCATGCGCTTGTTGATTTCTGCATCTAGAGACAGGTTACTGGTGATAGTTGAGCCTAGGTAGGTGAACTCTTGAACCACTTCCAGAGCGTGGTCGCCAATATTGATGGATGGAGCATTTCTGACATCCTGCCCCATGATGTTCGTTTTCTTGAGGCTGATGGTTAGGCCAAATTCATTGCAGGCAGACGCAAACCTGTCGATGAGACTCTGCAGGCATTCTTCAGTGTGAGATGTTAAAGCAGCATCGTCAGCAAAGAGGAGTTCTCTGATGAGGACTTTCCGTACTTTGGACTTCGCTCTTAGACGGGCAAGGTTGAACAACCTGCCCCCTGATCTTGTGTGGAGGAAAATTCCTTCTTCAGAGGATTTGAACGCATGTGAAAGCAGCAGGGAGAAGAAAATCCCAAAAAGTGTGGGTGCGAGAACACAGCCCTGTTTCACACCACTCAGGATAGGAAAGGGCTCTGATGAGGAGCCACCATGTTGAATTGTGCCTTTCATATTGTCATGGAATGAGGTGATGATACTTAGTAGCTTTGGTGGACATCCGATCTTTTCTAGTAGTCTGAAGAGACCACGTCTGCTGACGAGGTCAAAGGCTTTGGTGAGATCAATGAAAGCAATGTAGAGGGGCATCTGTTGTTCACGGCATTTCTCCTGTATCTGACGAAGGGAGAACAGCATGTCAATAGTCGATCTCTCTGCACGAAAGCCACACTGTGCCTCAGGGTAGACGCGCTCGGCAGCTACTACACTGGCATCTATCTGACAATGTGGAAAATAGCCGAGATATGTCCTGTTCACAAAAAGGCAGGACAAATCCAATCCGGCCAATTACCGCCTCATTAGTCTACTCTCGATCATCAGCAAAGTGATGGAAGGAGTCGTCGATAGTGTTATCAAGCGGCACATACACAGCAATAACCTGCTCGCCAATACACAGTTTGGGTTCCACCAGGGCCATTCAGCTCCTGACCTCATTACAGCATTGGTCCAAACATGGACAAAAGAGCTGAACTCCAGAAGTGAGGCGAGAGTGACTGCCTTTGACGTCAAGGGAGCATTTGACAGAGTGTGGCATCAAGGAGCTATAGCAAAATTTAAGTCAATGGAAATCGGTGGGAAACTCTCCACAGGTTAAAAGTCATACCTAGCACAAAGGAAGATGGTTGCGGTTGTTGCAGACCAAACATCGAAGCTCCAGGACATTGCTGTAGGAGTTCCTCAGGGTAGTGTCCTTGGCCAAACCATCTTCATCAATGACCTTCCCTCCAACACAAGATCTGAAGTGGGGGTGTTCACTGATGATTGCATAATGTTCAGTACGATTCGCGACTCCTCAGATACTGAAACTGTCAGTGTCCAGATGCCAGACCTGGACGTGGCTTCAAGAGGAGGTCAGAGACTGGGAATTCTGCAGTGGATAACTCAATGTCCGACTCCCCAAAGCCTGTCCACCATCTGCAAGGCACAAGCCAGGAGTGTGATGGAATACTCTCCACTTGCCTGGATGGGTGCAGCTCCAACAATACTCAAAAAGCTTGACACCATCCAGGACAAAGCAGCCCTCTTGATCAGCACCCCATTCACCACCTTAAAAATTCACTCCCTCCACCACCGGCGCACAGTGGCAGCAGTGTGGACCATCTACAAGATGGACTGCAGCAACTGGCCAAGCCCTCACCTTCCAAACCCACAACCTCTACCACTTAGGAGAAAGGCAACGGATGCATTGGAACACCACTAGATGAGAGTTCCCCTCCAAGCCACACAACATCCTGACTTGGAACTATATCGCCATTCCTTCATAGTTGCTGGGTCAAAAACCAGGAATTCCCTCCTTAATAGGACTGTGGGTGTACCTACACCAGATGGACTACAGCAGTTCAAGGCGACAACTCACCATCACCTTGACAGGGGCAATTAGGGATGGACAATAAATGCTGGCCTTGCCAGTGACCCACACATCCCATGAATGAAAAAAGTACCCACGATCTCCAATCATCTCGCAGAGCAATGACTAAATCACTACATTCTTGGCTTCAGTTGCCTCATCTCACCACAAAAGCAACTCCCACACATCCTCAATCTCTGAAAATTCCCCAAGAAGTTCAACCTGGTAATGTATAATGAGACAGTATTAATTAATGATCTCAGCAAAGGATCCTCCAGGGAAGAGTGTTCTTAACGATGAATTTCACATTCACTTTGAGGGTGAGAAACTTGGGTCTGAAACCTGTTTCAATCCCTAATTGCCCCTAATAAATAAAGGCAATTACAAAGGTAACAAGTGAGAGTTGGCTAAAGTGGATTGGAAAAACAGATTAAAAGATAAGACAGTAGATAAGCAGCGTCAGACTTTTGAGAACTTTCATGACTCTTAAACATATATTCCATTAAGAAAGATGCTACGAGAAGGATAAACCATATCTGTGGCTAACTAAGGAAGTTAAGGATTGTATCAAACGGAAAGAAAAGGTGCACAATGCTGCAAAGATTAGTAGTACGCCAGAAGATTGGGAAAAATTTAGAAATAAACAAAGAATGACTTAAAACCTAACGAGGAAGAAATTAGAATGTGAGGGTAAACTACAGGAAATGTAAAAACAATTAAGACCTTCTACAAGTATATAAAAAAGGAAGAGAATAGCTGAAATAAATGTTGGTCCCTTCAAGGATGGGACTGGGAAATGGCAGAGACTTTGATCAAGTATTTTGCATCTATCTTCACAGTACAGGGCACTGTAAACATCCCAAAATTTGTAGAAAATCAAGGGGCAAAAGGGAGGGAGGAACTTAAAACACACTCACCAGAGAACAAGTACTAGGAAAACTAATGGGACTACAGAACAAGTCCCCTAGACCTGATGGCCTGCATGCTAGGTTCTGAAAAGATGTGGATGCAGGGGTCGTAACGTTCCAAAATTCCCTAAATTCTGGAAAAGTCTCAGCAGATTGGAAATCCGCAAATGTAAAGCCCCTATTCAAGAAAGGAAGGAGACAGAAAGCAGGGAACTACATGCTGGAATCCATTATTAAGGCAGTACTACCAGGACACTTAGAAAGTCATAATAAAACCATATTGACTCTGCTTGATTGTATGAAAGAGAAATTATATTCAACAAAATTCACTGGAGTTCTTTGAGGCAGTTTGACAAGCAGGATGCATAAAAGGAAACCAGTAGATGTAGTGCATTTGGATTTCCGAAAGGCATTCGATAAGGTGCCACGTCAAAGGTTACTACTCAAGATAAGAGCTCATGGTGTTGGGGGAAATACATTAGCATGGATAAAGGATTGGCTAACTAACAAGAAACAGAGAGTCAGGATAAATGGGTCATTTTCAGTTTGGCAAACTGTAACTAGTGCAGTTCCACAGGGATCAGGGTTGTGGCCTAAACTGTTTACAGTCTATATTAATAACTTGGATGAGGGGACCAGTGCATTGTAACCAAACTTGCTGATGTTAAAAAGATAGGTGAGAAAGCAAATTGTGAGGAGGACACCAAGAGTCTGCAAAGGGATATAGAAAGGTTAAGTGAGTCGGCAAAAATTTGGCAGATGAAGTATAATTAATGTGGGAAAATTTGAGGTTATCCACTCTAAGGAAAAATAATAAAGCAAAATATTATTTAAATGGAGGGAGACTACAGGATTTTGCAGTACAGAGGGACCTGGGCGCCGTTGTACATGAATCACAAAAAGTTAGCATGAAGGTACAGCAAGTAATTAGGAAGGCAAATGGAATGTTGACTATTATTGCAAGGGGGATGGAGTATACAAGTAGGCAAGTCTTGCTACAACTGTACAGGACATTGGTAAGACCACACCTAGAGTATTGTGTGCAGTTCTGGATTCCTTATTTAAGGAAGGATATACTCACATTGGAGACAGTTCAGAGGAGGTTTACGAGTTTGATTCCTGGGATGAAGGGGTTGTGTTATGTGCAAATGTTGAGCCTATGTTCACTGGAGTTCAGAAGGATGAGAGGTGATCTCACTGAAACAATAGATTCTGAGGGGGTTTGACAGGGTAGATGCTGACAGCAAGTTTCCCCTTTAGAACTTAGGGATACAGTTTCAGAATAAGGGGTGTTCCATTTAAGGCACAGATGAGGAGGGATTCTTCTCTCAAATGATCATTGATCTTTGGAATTCTCGACTCCAGAGAGCTGTGGAGGCTTGATCATTGTATATATTCAAGGCTGATTTAGACAGATTTTTGATCTATAATGGATTTGAGGATTATGGGGGGTAGGCAGGACAGTGCAGTTAAGGCCACAATCAGATCAGCTATGATCTTACAGAATGGCAGAGCAGGCTCAAGAGGTCAAATGGCCTACTCGTGCTCCTATTTTTTTTTTGTGTTCTTCTCTTTTGTACCAAACATTTATTTACCTTCACTACCTCAATTCTCTATAAAGCCTAAGTCCATTCAAGACATCAATACTGTTCTTACCTAAAGAGGTACAACACTTTCGGGCTCCTGGTATTGGGGATAATGAATTAGAATGGATTGAGAATTGGTTCATGGCCAGAAAACAAACAGTATGAATAAACAGGTAATTTTCAAGATGGCAGGGTGTACCCAATGGAGCTTTACAATAATCAGTCCTTAGGCTTCAGCGATATACACTATCAATGACTTAGATCAGGGGTCCTCAATCAGGCATCTACAGCCCCCTAGAGGTCAGTGATAAGATTTCATGGGGTTCACGAGTGGCTCTGTTCCCAACTTGCAGACATTTTAAAGTCAATTTAATGCCAATCCCTGAAGGTTAGAGTATCCAGGCACAGTTTTACCTTCCAGCCCCGATTCACCGATCAACTTCAGCATAATGTCACTTGGTCCCCAGCCCAGGACAGGACATGAGGAACCAGAAACCATCGCTTGGTACCAGAGGGTCAGGTCATCGGTCCAGCGTATTGTTAAAGAGACAGGGTCCAGTCTCAGCAGGCATGCCCAGCTCGGCTCGTTAGCTATGGACAAGAGTTGGTATGGTCGTCAACACCATCAGTCTCATCAGTGCTCTCAGCTCCAGCGACAGCCTACCAATCTCAGCATAACCGAGCCAGGTTGAACATCGACAAGCACACACACGTCATGCTCAATGATACCTCTGCAGCTTCACATAATTGTTGCTCAGATGATGGACATGCAGCAAACAATCTTTTTAAATGGGGTGTTTTCTCTCAGTGCATCTTTGCTGATGGCTGTGAAGGCAAGTTCTGTCACAAGTGCCACACGTGAAGCTGCCAAGTGATGTGGCAAGTTGTTTTCGACATTGGCACTTGTTGCCAAGCTGCTGTAACTACTGGTCGCCATGGTAGTACACACCAGTCCACAGGATGTGTCGCCATTTCCCTCTTTCACCAGCTAGTGACTCCCAGGTGCAACAGTCGACATTTAGGACTTTCACGTCATGCTTGCAAGCATCTGTAAAGTGGAGCTTTGGGCACCCCACTGATCGTCTGGCCCTGTCTACATCACCATACAGAAGGTCCTTGGGCATGCAACCGTTTTCCATCCTACAGACTTGTCAGTTTCACCGAAGCCGCCTCGGTTTGATTAGTATCAACACACTCGGGAGCTCTGCCTTTGAGAGGACTGCCACATTTGTGATTTTGTCCTGCCAGGACATACCCATAATGCGACACAGACAGCAAAGATGGAAATTATTGCGCTGTCTCTCCCATGCCTATAATTCGTCCTCCTTGACTACAAGTGTCAAGAAAACTGAGGTCATGGGACAAGGTGTTACATCTCTGCCCTTGATCACACTAAATAACAGACTAAAGGCCGGCTACCCGACCCAAACCCGACGGGACCAGATGACATGTGTCGGGTTCGGATCAGACTTCCAGGTCCGACATTCAGGCTCGGGTCGGGTCGGACACGCTCTCTCACAACCTCAGGTAAGTTCTTTTGGGCCTCCTTATCTCGAGAGACAATGGATACGCGCCTGGAGGTGGTCAGTGGTTTGTGAAGCAGCGCCTGGAGTGGCTATAAAGGCCAATTCTGGAGTAACAGGCTCTTCCACAGGTGCTGCAGAGAAATTTGTTTGTTGGGGCTGTTGCACAGTTGGCTCTCCCCTTGCGCCTCTGTCTTTTTTCCTGCCAACTACTAAGTCTCTTCGACTCGCCACAATTTAGCCCTGTCTTTATGGCTGCCCGCCAGCTCTGGCGAATGCTGGCAACTGACTCCCACGACTTGTGATCAATGTCACACGATTTCATGTCGCGTTTGCAGACGTTTGCAGTAGCTCTACTGTTAATGTAAATTTTGGACTAGAAAGGTGGTTTTGTTAGTTATTTTAAGCTTGTGCAGATCAGCAACAAAGTGAAAAACGGAAGGTAGGTTAACTGATGGTCGGGTCGGGCATGGGATAAAATGGAAGGACTCGGGCCGGGTTGGGCTCAGGGTCGGATGTGGTTCTGTCGGGCTCAGGTCGAATTTCGCTTGCAGACCCGAGCCGGCCTAGTTAACACACCACTCGAAGCGGTCAGAAAATTCTGCTCCTTTGGGTCCACGGTGACAGACAATCTGTCCCTTGATGCGGAGCTCAATATATGCATAGGGAAAGCAGCTACCACCTTTGGATAACACCAAGCTGACTCTTAGGACCCAGCTGATGGTTTATAAGGCCTGTGTTCTCAGCATCTTGCTGTATGGCTATGAAACATGGGCAACTTACCTGAAGAAAATCAATGAATACACATGTTTAATTATATAAACTAATTTCTATACTGAAAAAAAACATTATGTTGCGGGGAGGGGCATGGGGGATACTCAGAAGCAAAAAGATAGCAAACCATTGACTTAGTTGAGGGGGGCAAAGACAACATTATCCACGTTTGCTGATGATACAAGGTTTGGTGGGAAAGTAAGCTGTGAAGAGGACCCAAAGAAGCTCAAAAAGGATACAGACTGGTTAAGTGCTGCACTCTGTTCTCTCAGGTCTAACCCCGATATTATCATCAAACCTGCAGACAAGGGTGGTGCTGTTGTTGTCTGGCGTACCGACCTCTACCTTGCAGAGGCTGAGCGCCAACACTCAGACACTTCTGCCTACCTCCCCCTGGACCATGACCTCACCATCGAACATCAAGCAACTGTCCACAGGACTGTCACTGTCCTCATCTCCTCTGGAGATCTTCCCTCTACAGCTTCCAACCTCATAGAACAGCAACCCCAGACAGCCCGCTTCTACCTCCTTCCTAAAATCCACAAACAGGACTGTCCTGACAGACCCATCATTTCAGCCTGTTCCTGCCCCACTGAACTTATTTCTTCCTATCTTGACTCTATCTTTTCTCCCCTGGTCCAGTCTCTTCTCACCTCTTCTGTCGCCCTACATTAATTTGACAATTTCCAGTTTCCTGGCCCCAACCGCCTTCTCTTCACTATGGACGTCCAATCTTTCTACATCTCCATCCCCCACCAGGACAGTTTGAGGGCTCTCCACTTCTTCCTTGAGCAAAGACCCAACCAGTCCCCATCCACTACCACTCTCCTTCGCCTGGCTGAACTTGTTCTCACATTGAACAACTTCTCCTTCAACTCCACTCACTTCCTTCAAGTAAAAGGTGTTGCTATGGGAACCTGCATGGGTCCTAGTTATGTCTGTCTTTTTGTGGAATATGTTGAACATTCCTTGTTCCAGTCCTGCTCAGGCCCCCTCCCCCAACTCTTTTTCCGGTACATTCATGACTGTAGCGGTGCCATTTCCCGCTCCTGCCTGGACTGGAAATCTATCAATTTTGCTTCCAATTTCCACCCTTCTCACACCTTTACATGATTCATCTCTGACACTTCACTCCCCTTCCTCAACCTCTCTGGCTCCATCTCTGGGGATAGGCTGTCTATTAATATTCATTATGAGCCCACTGACTCCCACAGCTAAATCGACTACACTTATTCACACCCTGCCTCCTATAAGGACATCATTCCACTCTCCCAGTTTCTCCATCTCCGACGCATCTGCTCTGACGATGCAACCATCCACGACAGTGCTTCTGATAGGTCTTCCTTTTGTCTCAACCAAGGATTCCCCCCCACTATGGTTGACAGGGCCCTCAAGCGTGCCTGGGCTATTACCCGCACCTCTACCCTCACCCCTTCCCCTCCCTCCTAGAACCCCAACAGGGTTCCCCTTGTCCTCACTTTCCACCCCAACAGCCTCCACATCCAAAGGATCATCCTCTGCCATGCCCAGCATGATGCTACTACCAAACGCATCTCCCCCTCCCCTCCTGTCAGCATTCCAAAGGGATCATTTCCTCCGCGACACCCTCGTCCACTCTTCCATTACCCCCAACATCTCGTCCCCTTCCCATGCAATCGCAGGAGGCGTAATATCTGCCCTTTTACCTCCTGTCTCCTCACTATCCAAGGCCCCAAACACTCCTTTCAGGTGAGACAGCGATTTACTTGTACTTCTGTCAATTTAGTATACTGTATTCGCTGGTGACAATGTGGTCTCCTCTACATTGGGGAGACCAAATGCAGATTGGGTGACCGCTTTACGGAATACCCCCGCTCAGTCCGAAAGCATGACCCTGCGCTTCCGGTTGCTTGCCATTTCAATACATTCCCCTGCTCTCATGCCCACATGTCTGTCCTGGGTTTGCTGCAGTGTTCCAGTGAACATCAATGCAAGCTCGAGGAACAGCATCTCATTTACTGATTAGGCATGCTACAGACAGCCTGCTGGACTGAACATTGGAGTTCAATAATTTCAGAGCATGACAGCCCCCCTTTTTATTTTTAGTTATTTTTTCTTTTTTCTTTTTATTTTATTTTAGCTCGTTTCATCATTCTTTTTTTTTACTATGTGCCTGCCTACTTTTTTTTTTCACGTTTGTGCTTTGGGCCAGAGCTGTTCATTTTTCTTTCAATTAACACCCTCTCTGCACTAACGCTTTGTCTTTCAGCACATCATTAATATACCATTTGCCTTTGCTCCATGACCTTCTTTGTCAGTTATTCTCTGTGACCCTGTCCTATTAACACCTTCCCTTTTGTTATCTCTTGCCCCACCCCCGCTTTACTTGCTTAAAACCTATTACATTTCTAACCTTTGCCAGTTCTGATGAAAGGTCACCGACCTGAAACGTTAACTACGCTTCTTTCTCCACAGATGCTGCCAGACCTGTTGAGTATTTCCAGCATTTCTTGTTTTTATTTCAGACTGGTTAAGTGAGTTGGCAAGGTGGCAGATGGAGTATAATGTCGACAAGTGTGAAATTATTCACTTTAACAAGAAGACTGAAAAAGCAGAATTTTTTTTTTTAAATAGGTAAATGTTGGGATTTAGAGTGATTTTAGTGTCCTTCTACATAAAACACAAAGTTAACATGCAGGTACAACAAGCAATTATGAAGGCAAAATATATTTTAGCCTTTATTGCAAGGGGGTTGGAGTGTAAGAGTTAAAGTTATGCTGCAATTATATAGGACTTTTGTGAGACTACACCAGGAGTGCTATGTATAGTTTTGGTTGCTTTACCTAAAGAACAATATACTTGCCTTAGAGTGAGTGCAGCAAAGGTTCACTGGATTGATTGCTGGGATAAGCATTAGCAGAGATCAAGGAAAATGGTTCAATACTCTCTGGAATTTAGAACAATGAGAGGTGATCACATTGAAACATGTAAAATTCTTAAGGGGCTAGATAGCATAGATGCGGAGAGCCTATTTCGCCTGGCTGCGGAGTCTAGAACTGGAGGTCATAGACTCGGGATAAGGGGTCAGCCATTTAGGACTGGGGTGAGCAGAAACTTTTTTGTCAAAGTGGACTTTGTAGTATGATTAGGTTTTAAACGCTGTAATTTTTAAAAGTTTAAGATGGAGACAAAGAAGTCAGGTAACCTCATATCAACTCTGCTTAAAGACAGACAGGGATCCTGGTTACCAAGACAACAAAGAACCCAGATGAAAAATCTTTTCGGAAAGCAGAGACTGCAGGGGCATATCACCTGAAGAACAATGGGTTTCCCTCTTCCAGACTTTCAGATCGTAAACAAGGAGTCAGAGACTCTGAGAATGTACATGCGAATTGCCATTACGAACAGCTGGAAACAATGGAAAGCACGAGTGGCTCTGCTGTAACCAAAGACAAGGGCTTTGCATATTGGAAAAGACAACTGGCCACTGACTTTGACTCCAGATAAATTCAACAAATTTTGAGAAGGCAGGAAGGCTGCAAAGGAGACCAGCGGTGGCAGCCTCAGAGAAGGCCATAAGGAAGAATGGAAGACGACTAGTGGTGGTAGCCTTAGAGATGAGAGAGAGAGTAAGGGAGAGGGGGAATACTGCTCTCAGAAGACCGATACACCAAAAGGCTGAGAAGAATATTTCAAAAGTTGAGGTTTACAGAGAAGTAAAAGACCAACAGGATCACCAGAGATTGTCTTATTCACGGAAGTCCAGGTTGAAAGTGCTTGAAAGAGTGAGCAAAGAGACACTGACTTTGAGAAAGGTCCGGGAGATCCAACCCATTGCAACTGGGAGGAGTGGGACTTATAGTTGCAAAGATTTCGCCACCATGGAGAACTGTAACATATAAGTGTGGTGTGAAGTTTTCAAATCTTTTACTAAGTAAATACCCTTCTCTCTAATTGGGGTTATCAGCTACTTACAAAGTGCTATTTAATCAACGAGGATTTCTTTCAGTTTAGTTATTATAATAAAAATCTTAAAACCATGAAACCTGGTCATGTAATGCTTTAAATTGGTCTGGGGAGTACATATCTCATGTTTTAATGTTAACAGTCTCACTCAGATCGTAACACAAAGGGTTGTGAATCTTTGGAATTCTCTACCCCACACAGCTATGAATGCTCAGTTGATGAGTATATTCAAGACTGAAATCAATAGATTTTTGGGCCCCAAAGAAATCAAGGCATATGGGATAAGGCCAGAAAGTAGAGTTGATGTAGAAGTTCAGCCATGATCTTATTGAATGGCAGAGCAAGCTCAAGGACAAGTATGGCCTACTTCTAGTCCTATTTATGTTCATATGTTCCTCTTGGAAAGAATACAAACAACAGTTCATTGTCTGATAGGCCATAAACAAAACATAAACAGCCACAGCTTTGCATCAGTTAATACCTTACAAGTGATATGGAAAATCTAATATATGGGCATCTCTGAAGAAAATAAAGGACATTAACTTTTCCCTATTGTTGTGAAGGTGCTTCCATTTTTAATATTTTTGAGGATTTGTATTCAAAAGACTGTTGAAATACCTGAGATACTGGACTTGTTTTTTTTTAAAAGGGTCACTGGAAGAATACTTAGGACTTTGTTTAAAAACAAATACTGGAAGCCATATGCCTTAAGCTAAGTAAACAGCATGAGCCTTGCAGACTATCGGAATTGTTTACAGAAAAGTGACATGTCTAGATTTATGGTGGTCAAGAGTTGGTTTTGTTTTCGGATATTTGGAGTTCAGTTGGGGTGCAAGCCTGCTAAGACAGGCTACCAGCTCACCTTGTTCCACCTCGTTGAAAAACCCTGAGAATCCAGTCTGAGAACTGAAGAAACTGATGCAGCATTTCTCCTGAGAAGCTTCGACAAGACTTTCTCTCGACATCTTCCAAACAAACTGCTCTGAAAAGATCCCAGTGACCACCCCATGTGTCTAGTGACACCCGCCTAGGTGTACCTGGACGCCAGACCAAAGAACCATCTGGAAAATACCATACCTTATAATTTTTCTTCAAGAATTAACAAGTATTTGGCCAAAGTACTTTTTTTTTGTCAACTTGATCTCTGCAGAGAAAGTTTCTTTATTTTTTCTTCAACTGCTTTGTGTGTGTATGTGTATGTGTGTGCATGCGTGTGCGTGTGCGTGTGTATTGGGTTATTTAGAAGGGAATATATTTATACTTACATATTTCAACCTGTGTTAATTTCTTTGCATCTTTATTAAATGAGTATTGTTCTATAATAAATTAATAACCGTTGTTTATTAAAGAAACCTGATTGGTAGATTTTTATTCTGAAATGAAAATAGATAAATCATTGGCCGTATCAGTGACTGGGTAAAACATTTAAATATAAGTTGTGACCCGTGAAGAAGTGGAATTAGAGAAAGCACTCCTCCGTCCTCGGTTGTAACACAATTCTTCCCATTTGCATCCACTTAACTCCAGTTATTTTGTTTCTTAAATGTCATTGTTGTAAGCTTATTTATGATCAAACTTCTAAATCAGCTTGTATTCCAATGAGTATGTTCAGTTCCACAAAGCAGAGAATGGATTAATACATTAAAATGTATTTAACAGTAAAACCCAAGAATGTTGACTTCACCACTGTTCAGTTACTGCCTCAATTCTCATCTTAACCTAAATACTAAAACTAAATACTAATAAGCCTACTTGAGCCAGCTAAACTGGATTAATTCCAAATGAAGTGTATGGGAATAAATGGAATTTCTGTGCATCAATAAATCACATTAATTTTTGACAAAAGCTGCTTCACTTCTTAGTTTAAGTCACCAAAGTTTTTTTTTAAATCAGTAACAGATGTATAGTAAAGTTAGCATCACTTAAAAGTTCACGCAGGACTAGAATCTCAAGCACACAGTGAAAAATGTTGAACCGTTTCCTCCCAGCCCTTCTTGGATGCATTTAATATTTCCACTGGGCCCTAGACCCAGGTTGGAAACAGTAAGAAGCATCACTGAGCTGGGATGGACACAATGAGGCAGAAGATATCAGCTGTGACCTATGATACATCCCATGGAGTGGGAGTGCAGAGGTGGCACGTTGTATTTTGCCAATACCAATACAGTCAACAAGCAGCAAAATAATGCACCAAAGGCAGGAGAGTGGGGTGACAGTCAGAAATCCTGAACAACAGGTTTTTGTTCAATTTTTCCAGTAAAAAGATTCCTTCCAGTGATTTGGGAGAAATGGAGGAAGCTTGCTTCCAGTGACAGCCATAAAATGAGCCTGGAAGCAGTAGTACACAAATGCAGCACAGAGCAGTAGCAAGGAGAAACAAAACAAAAATACGAAAATTTACAAATTAAAATTTTAAAATTAGAGCATTAACTTACCAGAGGATGAAAAAAATAAAATTGAAGTAATAATCAAAATGGTGGCCAAAGTGACTCACAGTTCAGAAAGCACCCATGAAAGTAAAATCAATCCAAATAAGTTTACTTAGACACAACCAATATTGAGCATGAACACACAAAATTATAATGAGAAAAAGTCAACAAAAACGTGACATGATAACAGGAGGTTAAGGGATGCAGAAAGGAAGGACCTGTATACATATTTATAAAAAACATCTCTTTTCTACCCTCCACTAAACTCTTTGGTTATTTAGTCATTCATTTAGATCACAGAATTGAATAATAATAGCTACTTACTCAACTGCCTTTCCATATTGTTCACACTAGTATTGATTTCCAGGACATCTTATTTTCTTTATAATTATCAAGGACTTTTTGTCTTAGTATTTATTTTCAATTTATATTCCAAATCTGAGAGATTCACATTATCAAGCGTTTCTTATAATCTCTCATTTGAGTCTAATCTATTACATCATAGATGCTCTCCAGGGTGTAGAAGATAATAAAGGGATGTGGGAACAGAGCACCCACATAGCATTAAAACCATTGCTTCATGAAGGATAAACACCAATACAGACGGTTTGGCCGAATGGCCTGTATCCTGTGATGTATTTTGTAAGTAGTTTATCAATCACTTTGAACCTGATTTTTAAGCCACCCAAACCATATTTCAACAATCACTGAAAACATTAGTTGATAAAGCACACATTGTTTCATTTCTCTTCAGATCATAGTCCATTTTGTTAACTCATTATCACTTGCACAGTTCCCAATTAAGATGCCTAACACCGTGCATGCCTTTTCTGTCAATTCCAAGCCTTCTTGGGGTATCTCAAGTCTTCCATACATTACTCTGTCAAACACCATCCCACACTCAGAAGCAGAGTTGAGCTTCTTTCCATTTCTATTGCCTACTCACAAATTATCAAAGTCTGTTCTTGCTTCGACAAATACAAGCTCTTGTTCCCAAACAAAAACTTTTTTTTTTAAAATACAGTTCATGGGATGTGGCCGTTGCTGGCTAGGCCAGCATTTATTGCCCTTGTGGTGCTGGTGAGCTGCCTTCTTGAACCGCTGCAGTCCATGTGGGGAGGTACACCCACAGCGCTGTTAGGAAGGGAGTTCCAGGATTTTGACCCTGAGACGAGTTACTCGCTGCAGAATTCCTAGCCTCTGACCTGTTCTTGTAGCCACAGTATTTATGCGGCTGGTCCAGTTCAGCTTGTGGTCAATGGTAACCGCCAGGATGTTGACAGTGGGGGATTCAGCGATGGTAATGCTGTTTATCATCAAGAGAAGACGGTTCGATTGTCTCTTGTTGGAGATGGTCATTGCCGGGCACTTAAGTGGCAAGTAACATTCACACCACACATCAGCCCAAGCCTGGATGTTGTCCAGCTCTTGCTGCATCTGGACATGGGCTGCTTCAACATCTGAGGAGTTGCGAATGGTGAACATTGTGCAATCGTCAGCAAACATCCCCACTTCTGACCTTACGATGGAGGGAAGGTCGTTGATGAAGCAGCTGAAGATGGTCAGGCCGTGTACACTACCCTGAGGAACTCCTGCATTAATGCCCTGGGACTGATAATTGACCTCCAACGACCACAATCATCTTTCTTTGTGCTAGGTATGACTCCAACCAGTGAAGAGATTTGACCCCCAATTACCATTGACCTCAGTTTGCTAGAGCTCCTTGATGCCATACTGAGTCAAATTCTGTCTTAATGTCAAGGGCAGTCACTGTCCTCACCTCTGGAGTTCAGATCTATTGTCCATGTTTGGATCAAGGCTATAACGCAACGCAGTCAGGAGCTGAGTGGCCCTGGCAGAATACAAACTGAGTGTCAATGAGCAGGTTATTGCTGAGCAAGTGCCGCTTGATAGCACTGTCGACGACCCCTTCCACCACTTGGCTGAGGATTGAGAGTAGACTGATAGGGCGTTAATTGAGCGGGTCGGACTTGTCCTGCTTTTTGTGTACAAGACATACTTGGCCAATTTACCACATTGATGGGTAGATGCCAAACTTACTCACTAACTTCCAAATTAACTTTAAATTATAGTGTCATTTACGGCACAGAAGGCAGCCATTCAGCCCATCGAGTCCATGCCAGCTCTCTACAGAACTATGCAGACAGTCCGACTCCCCAGCTCCATCCCCATAGCCCTGCAAGTCTACTTCTCCCAGGTGGCCATCCAACCTCCCATGATGGCACCAGCATGAGGCCCAAACATTTTAACTCACAGGCCACAGTACCATCTTCCAGGACAAACTCTATGGGCAGGATTTTCACTGCAGGCTTCTGAAACTTGCCATCAGGCTCAAATGGGGGTCAGAAGCCGAAACCGGGTGGGAAACAGTCATTCAATGTGATTTTGCCGGCGCAGCCAAATAATGGCCTGAGGGCAGGCTCAGCATTGAATTAAGGACAGCAGGCGGGCTCTCAAAGCTGGAAGACCAGAGGCCTTATTATGTTATATAATTTTCAGCAGCATTTGCACAGCATGGTTTACAAAACTGAGGCATCTACATACTCCATAGTCTGTGGCCTATTGATTTAATTATAGATCTGGCAAATTACTTAAGTAGGCCAGTTAGCTGTAGATCATATTAAAGAGTTGGGTCATTTTCTGCATGCCATTCTCCCGATACTGTGCAGCATGTCTCCATTTTCAACACCAGATTTCCATTCTTCATAAACTTTACAGTGTTTACTCAATCTGTTCCTTCCAACTCACTTGTTTTATGTTATTAGAATATAATCACAAATTTTTTAAAAAAAATTCAAATACTCTGCATTTAACTCACCTGTAAAATATTAAGCCTGCGACAACTAAAAATATGCACCTGAAGTTAATGGAAAACAACATACATATTCTTCAAAATGCAAAACAGTACTTGACCTACTTAGGCTTACTTGCGCAATCTTTGTAAAATTCACTTCCGTAAATCAACTTTAACACACTTGGCATCATGAATATGAATTTTAGAAGCTAACATTGAACAATATTAATCTTTTTAGTCTAATATTCCAAGATCGTCTCTGGCACAGTAATTATTTTCATGGAAATGTAAAGAGATTACAAGGATACTGTTCAAAAACATAACTGGCATTATGAATAGCATTTTAAATTAATACATATTTCTTGCAACAGTGTAATTTTTAACAATATGCAAAATCCTAGGCAAATGTGTCACATAGCTGATTGGCTGACAAACTTTTTCTAGTTGAATATTTCACACATTAATTTTCATAAATTGCTCCCAAAATTCTCTGTTTTCTATTGGATTTTATTTTTATTCATTGATGGGATGTGAGCATCACTGGCAAAGTCAGCATTTGTTGTCCATCCCTAATTACTCTCAAGAAGGTGGTGGTGCGTCTCCTTCTTGAACCACTGCAGTCCATGTGGTGTAGGTACAACCATAGTGCTGCTAGGGAGTTCCAGGATTTTGACTCAGCGACAGTGAAGGAATGGCGATATAGTTCCAAGTCAGGATGGTGTGCGACTTGGAGGGGAACTTGCAGGCGGTGGTGTTTCCATGCATCTGCTGCCCTTGTCCTTCTAAGTGGTGGAATTCGCAAGTTTGGAAGGTGCTGTCGAAGCAGTCCTGGCGAGTCGCTGCAGTGCATCTTGTAGATGGTACACCCTGCTGCCACTGTACGCCGGGGTGCAGGGAGTGAATGTTTAAGGTGGTGGATGGGGTGTCAATCAAACAGGTTTTGTCCTGAATGGTGTTCAGCTTCTTGATGGAGCTGCACCAATCCAGGCAAGTGGAGACTATTCCATCGCACTCTTGACTTGTGCCTTGTTGATGGACAGGCTTTGGGGAGTCAGGAGGCGAGTTGCTCACTGCAGAATTCTCAGCCTCTCACCTGCACTTGTAGACACAGCATTATATGGCTGGTCCAGTTAAGTTGCTAGTCAAGGGTAACCCCCAGGATTTCGTTGGTGGGCAATTCAGCAGTGGTAATGTCATTAATGTCAAGAAAAGATAGATAGATTCTGTCTTGTTTGGGATGGTCATTGCCTGGCACTTGTGTCACAAATGTTACTTGCCACATATCAGCCCAAGCCAGAATGTTGTCCAGGTCTTGCTGTCAGTGGGCATGGACTGCTTCGCTATCTGAGGAATCGCAAATGATACTGTACAATGTACAATCAGCAAACTCCCCCACTTCTGACCTTATGATCGAAGCAAGGTCATAGATGAAGCAGCTGATGACGGTTGGACCGAGGAAATGACACTGAGGATGGCCTAGGGCTGAGTTGATTGGCCTCCAACCGCCATCTTCCTTTGCGCTCAGTATGACTCTAACCAGCGAAGAGTTTTCACCCCCAATTCCCATTAACTTCAGTTTGCTAAGGCTCCTTGATGCCAAACTTGGTCAAATGCTCCTTTGATGTCAACGGCAGTAACTCTTACCTCGCCTCTTGAATTCAATTATTTTGTCCATATTTGGACCAAGGTTGTAATGAGGTCAGGGGCCGGGTGCCTCTGGCGGAACTCAGGTTTTTGTTGTGGACGTGTCGCTTGATAGCATTGTCAGTGACACCTTCCATCACTTTTCTGATGACTGAGAGTAGAATGACCCGGAGGTAATTGGCCAGTTTGGATTTGTCCTGCCTTTTGTGAACAGGACATACCCGGGAAAATTCAGACATTGTCGGGTAGATGCTAGAGTTCCAGCTGTTTACCGGGTTGGCACCTCATTTTCAGGTATGCCTGGAGATGCTCCTGTCATGCTCTCCTACACTCATTAAAGAATACTGTTTTCAACACAATGAAGTACCCATAATAAAAGCTTTTCATCTTTGATGCCTTCATTAACGGAAGCCTAACTATAATCAAGCCGCAGGCTGTATTTCAATTTCCATACTGTACTACAGTTATGTTTTGTGGGCTTTGCAAACCTGCTTTTCACACCCACTTTTTCCTTCAAAATATTAAGCATGTTACAACTAAAAACAGTCCTTCTGACGATAATGTGAAACGTACGTATGCAGCAAAATATATCAACATTTCTATTGCTCATTCAAGGTTGTCAATTCTGCAAACTAATTTTTTTCATACCAGTTTACTTTGACTTTTCACTCATTTTTATTTTCACCATCTTTTCTGGTTGCTACCTCCTTGTGGGTTTCATTTGTGCATTTCATGATTACGTGCGCACGCGTTTTGGTTACTGAACTGGTTTAAAATTGCAATTGTTTTTTGCACAGCTTTTCTTTTTTTAAAAGCAATATACATTAATTTCTTCTGATCGTAAGGATATTATTCTTCACCTTCAAAAAATCCACATGATTGATTGATTGCAACCCTGTACATTACCAACTCCCTTTATCTACCAGAGGTAAAATATTAAAATTCTTACATCTGTGCACACTTTGTGCCAATCTTTTGTATTATAAATTCCACTTCCTAAGTAAACTTGTAACAATGCAATTACACGTGGCCTCTTCCTCAGTGGTCGTGTTGCACTGCTATCGCTGACAGATGGATGTAATTACAGCATTATAAATTTGCATGGCATACATAGTAACCTATAAAACTCAGAAAAACTGACCAAGCTCACAACAAACTGACAACTGAAAAGATAAATTTAAATTAGCCCTGAACAGAAGCCAATGGCCAAGACCTTTACTTCAAAGCAGCTGACTAAAGGTAAGATTTATTACATTGAGATTTTACATCTTTACTCATCATCTGGATCATAAGTCAGTTTGTATTTCTGTGAAGAGTGAAACCGCATGCATTATTGTATGACATTTAAATAGAATTATTTGCCTTGGAAGTGTTGCATGACCTGAACTTGTCAGGAATTAAGCTGCAGCTCCACCCAATATTCCATTCATTTGAATTACAGTGGAGAACACTCAAGTACACAAAAGTGTAATTTTTGGGAGTGGCGGATTTCTAATTTTTGGATGAGATGATCACTCTGGTAGCACAGGATTAATTCTGGTGGAAGGGCATGGGCAGGGGCGTGGATCAGCAGGCATACCTAATGAACAAAGTATTTGCTCTTATTTTGCAGTAGGAATAATAGTGAGTTTATCAGGGATCACCATTATTAAGGAGCAAATAGGGCAACAACTTCCCAAACACACATGCATCAAGTAAATGCCGAAATCAGGAGGTTGCTGTCCTACTTTCTCTCAATATCATCTTTCTTTCCCTCCTTATTTTGTTTTCTGTGCATAATTTTACATAGAATTAAATATTCTAACTTTACACTTCCTGGTTTAGACTCCGTGTATCGTAAAAAGGATGTGGCAATCTCACTGGTTGAAGAGACACACTGTTGCTTGCCCTGATCCCCTGTTGTATCTAATTACCATAAATTGCTGCACAACAGCCCACTATAAGAAGTCTGCAGGCAGCTGTAAGCGTTAGTTAACAGTGAGTGCTACTTCCTGGTCACTGACCACAAAATCTGGGCCAACAATATGAGACATTTTGTTTCATTTTCCACATTTTGTAGTAAGATGCTTTTCCACCAGATTGCCAATAAAGCAAGACTTTTTTTTTTTAAAAAGTGTAGTGTTCCTTAATTAAAGATCGTAACAGAAATGAAACAACTCTGGATCACAGAAAGCATGAGCAATGTACAGTTTACATCTTTAACTAGAGACATTTTTCCATTCAAAGTCTAAATTGCATAATGCTTTCAGTTTATGGCCTGAACTCAGCTGGTGACTGGAAAAAAAGGAATCAAACTTAAATGATGTTTTGACAACATTTAGTTATGTTGGAAGATTAGAAGTATAGCAGGAAAGCTACAATAAAAAGTTAATGACCTGATAAACTGAAGATAAAACAAAACAGATGATTGCACAATGTTCAGCACCATTTGCGACTCCTCAGATAATGAAGCAGCCAGTGTACAGATGCAGAAAGACCTGGACAACATCTAGGCTTGGGTTGAAAAGTGGCAAATCGCATTCGCACCACACAAGTGCCAGGCAATGACCATTTCAAACGAGAGAATCTAACCACCTCCCCTTGATGTTCAATGGCATAACCATTGCTGAATCCGCCATGAACATCCCGGTGGTTACCATTGACCACAAACTGAACTGGACCAGCTACATAAATACGGTGCTATAAGAAGTCAGAGGCTGGGAATTCTGCAGTGAGTAATTCACCTCCTGACTCCCCAATGTCTGTCCACCATCTACTGTTATGAAAGTGCTTCTACTTACTAATTTTTTTTCCTGAGGATTCGTATTTTCGAATCATGGACACTGGTTTATTTCGGGAAACTGAAAAGACAGTGGGTTTTTTTTTTACAAGGATCAGAGAGTTCTTGTTTGAAAACAAACCTTTACTGGATATCACATGCCTTAAGCTTAACAGAAACCTTGGTGACTTGGGGGAGAACTGACATGTCACGATTTATGAGGGTCAGGAGTTTGTTTCACTTCTGAGATGTTGTTTTGGTTCAGGTGGGTTGAAAGCAGTTGGAGATCAAGCTGCCAAGAGAAACACCCAGCTCATCTCTTTCCTCCCATCTGTGAAACCCAGTATGTGGGAGCTAAAACACCTGATGCTGCATTTCTCCTGAGAAGCTGGAAAAATCAGCCAGATTAATTCTAGACGCCACCTAAGAAGAGCTGCGCCAGAAAAATCCCATTCAAGTGCTTTCGGACGTCAGACAATATGCCATTTTGGGACACGACATCTCAATCATTTTCTTCAAGAATTAACAAGTATTTGGCCAAAGTTTTTTTTGTCTATTTTTTGTAAAAGAGCTCTGTAGAGAAAATGTCTTTTTTTTTTCTCTTCAACCTCTGTGCGTGTGGATATTTAATAAGGGAACTTTCATATTTCAAACTGTGTATTAATGCTTTACTTCATTACTGGATAAGTCTTGTTTTATAATACTGATAATTTTGTTTCTTATTAAAGAAAGCCGGTTGGAGCATTTTATTCCATGTATATCCTTGGCATCGGGTGGCAGGACCGCATCTCCAACACAGAGGTCCTCGTGGTGGCCAACATCCCCAGCAGATACACCCTACTGAGCCAGCAGTGCTTGAGATGGCTTGGCCATGTGAGCCGCATGGAAGATGGCAGGATCCCCAAGGACACATTGTACAGCGAGCTCGTCACTGCTATCAGACCCACAGGCCGTCCATGTCTCCACTTTAAAGATGTCTGCAAACGCAACATGAAGTCCTGTGACAGTGATCACAAGTCGTGGGAGTCAGTTGCCAGTGATCGCCAGAGCTGGCGGACAGCCATAAAGGCGGGGCTAAAGTGTGGCGAATCGAAGAGACTTAGCAGTTGGCAAGAAAAAAGACAGAAGCGCAAGGAGAGCGCCAACTGTGTAACAGCCCCGACAACCAATTTTATCTGCAGCACCTGTGGAAGAGTCTGTCACTCTAGAATTGGCCTTTATAGCCACTCCAGGCGCTGCTTCACAAACTACTGACCACCTCCAGGCGCTCACCTATTATCTCTTGAGATAAGGAGGCCAAAGAAGAAGATATGATTGACTGTAATCGGTAACTGGGTAAACATTTAAATATATTCTGTGACCTGTGGAGAAGTAGAACTAGAAACTAGGAACTAGAAAAGACTACACTCCTCCTACCTCGGTCGTCACACTACAAGGTACAAGTCAGGAGTGTGATGGAATATTCTCCACTTGCCTGGATAGGTGCAGCTCCAACAACACTCAAGAAGCTCAACACCATCCAGGACAAAGCAGCCCGCTTGACTGGCACCCCATCTACCACCTTCAACCTTCACTCCCTTTACCACCGACACACAGTGACAGCAGTGTGCACCATCTATAAGATGCACTGCAGCAAATTACCAAGGCTCTTTGACAGCACCTTCCAAACCCACGACCTCCACCACCTTGAAGGACAAGGGCAGCAGATGCATGGGAACACCACCACGACTTGCAAGTTCCTCTCCAAACCACACACCATCTTGACTTGGAACTATATCGCCAGTCCTTCACTGTCGCTGGGTCAAAATCCTGGAACTCTCTTCCTAACAGCATTGTGGGTGTACCTAAACCCCAAGGACTGCAGCGGTTCAAGAAGGCAGCTCACCACCACCTTGTCAAGGGCAATTAGTGATGGGCAATAAATGCTGGTCTAGCCAGTGACACCTATCTGATGAACAAATTTTCAACAAAAAACTGAGTAATGAAGGAAACGACAGATGGCAACAAGAAACATCTGAAATTGAAATCGTACAGAAAATGGGTCAATATTTAAAAAATTTCCAATGCATCTTACTTGCAGGGCTGACATAGTGCAGGAGCCATTAAAATTATGCACAAGTATACGTAACTCTTTACATGTACACAAAAAAAGGACTTCTGGGACATACTGGAGGATCTCCGCACAAATGCTGCTGCAGAATTTCATCAGCCAACACATGAATAGCATCTCATAAAAAGGAGGCAATACATGAAAAATTTGGATAACTGGCATCTGTAGCAACTAGCCAATGGCCTTTGAGTTGTGAACATTTTTTTTGTAACGCTCAACAGCAAAAGACTGCTAAACCATACCATGAGGCAAGTTTCATTACTAAGCTTTGGGTTCCAACTTACTTTCCTTTTAAATAGAATAACCCAATGTTCAATTATCTTCAATCTTTATATTTTGGACAGGAGAAATTAGATTTCACCATTTTGCATTTTTTAAATGTATAATGTTGATAATCACCTCTAAATCCCAAATTCAAAGCATATTCCTTGAAATTTTTAGTCAGTGGTATGGGCACCACATCAACCTTGATGTTGTTGGAACCAAGACAAAATACATTTGTAGCACCTGATTATGATCAGTAGTGCATAACTGTATTATGTCACTGATGACCAAACTTGGTAGAGTTGGGGATTCTGTCTAAGCTCTTACATAATTTCCTTTTAGAGTCATAGTCATTTACAGTACTGAAGGAGGCCATTTGACCCTTCGAATCCATGCCAGAACTTTAAAAAAAAATTAAAATAAAACAGCATTTCGATAAACAGGAATATAACCAAAACTGTAAGTACTTCTAACCTACAGTATCAAGCCAGTGCAGGACTCAAACCTTTGGTGCACAAGTGCCTGGAACTCCACGCATGCAGTTTTCACACATGCACAAAACAAAAAAGTTAAAAACAGGACTTTCCACAGCAAATACTGACATACAATCAGCAGCATCTCAAAGAAGCTGGCTGCACATACAAAACAGTTGGCTTCCAAGACATGGATAATTTCTCTGCAAGTGGACTTAGAAATTTACAATAGGAATACATAACACCAAGTGCACTGGATTTCCATTATGCTCTCACAATGCTTTTGAAAATGCTTTCTCTCCCATTTCTTCCCCCTCAATGACAAAGTGAAGGTCCAAAATGAAATATTTAAATATTAAGGTATTCACAATTTTATTTTGCAAGAATGTATGCATGAGAGAGAAAACCAGTGAGGGAGAAGAACAAAGTAAAAGAGAGCCCAAGCAGGAGGCATAGATTTAAGGTAAGGTGCAGGAGGTTTAGAGTGGATTTGAGGAAACGTTTTCTCACCCAGAGGGTGGTTGGAATTTGGAACGCACTGCCTGAAAGGTGGTAGAGGCAGAAACCCTCACAACATTTAAGAAATATTTAGATGAGCACTTGAAATGCCATCGCATACAAGGCTACAGGCCAAGTGCTGAAAAATGGTATTATAATATTTAGGTGCTTGATGGATGGCACAGACACGATGGGCCGAAGGGCCTGTTTTTGTACTGTATAACTATGACTCCAAGCACATGGAGAGTGGGTACACATGTTGACAGGCTGAGAGGGAAAAAAATTTCCTCACGTAATGTTACTTAAATTTTCAAAAAACAAACTGAAGTATGCTAATTACGCCATCAGTATAATGTTGACAATCAGAAAAGGTGAAAACTTGTACCTGTTACCAAGAGATTCCACTTTCTACCAGCTATGTGAGGGGAAGGAAAAAAACAAAAATAGGGAGGAGAACAGCCAAGCAGTTTCTTTCCTAATTCTAATTTTATTTTAAACAAAAAAATTGAATTTTGAGGTAAACAAGTCAAGAGTGAGGGTGCCCTAGTCTTTGGCCATCTACCCATGGGCTAATCAAGTGGGAGTGGAAAAAGTGGATAAAGGGCTCATAATGAAAATCAAGGGAAGGGAGGATGACAGGGTACTTAAATGGGAAGAAGTAGGGATAGCAAAGATTGAATAGCTTGTGGGAAGTTGAAAGAATAGGAGGCATGTAAGTGGTGGGGATGGGGTAGGGAAGCACAAGTGATAGAGGGAAATGTTAGGAAGGTAGCCACAAACAGACTCAATTTCCCAACAACTCCCACCACAAATGCAGCCTTCCTGATTTCTTTCCTTGCCACGCCACCCACCATCTCAACTAAAAGCCAAATAACAGACTGAGAAAGAAGCAAAATGAGTTAAAGGAAAAGATAAAAAGCTTTAAAAAAAGCTGGTTAAAGAGATGAAGAGATTCTCAACAGTTAAGAACCATATTATTCAACTTAATAGGTCAATACCACAGCATATCAAATAGTGCAAATGATATATACATACATTTGTGCAATTAACTCCCAACAAGCACCCACATTTGCAGCAGAATTTCTTCCACCGAAAGCAACATGAGGAATCTGCGAATTTACCTATTATATATTTAAACAACAGTGCGTGCTCCAAGATCTTAGAGCACTTGCTCACTGGGTCACTGAATATATTCAGGCCGAGTTAGATTTTTAATCGACAAGGGAGAGTCCAGGATTATAGGGGGAAGGCAGTAAAGTGGAGTTACAGCCACAATTAGATCAGCCATGGCCTTACTGAATGGCGGAGCAGGCTCAAGGGGCCAAATGGCCGACTCCTGCTCCTATTTCTCATGATGTTACGACCTCATAATATCTAGAAATGATAGCAATACCAAATTTAAGCTGGTGAGATTTAACTTTTATATCCTTTGTTACAACCGAGGCAGGAGCAATGCACTGTCAATTCAGTCCCATCACTCCACAGGTCAAAGATTAAAAGTTTTCCACCCAACTGGAAAACAGCCAAATTAAACACTCTAGTAACCCACAGAATAAAACAGAACAAACCAGGTATCTTTAGACAACAACAAATTAACTATTTATTAAAACTAAATCTTAAACACTTAAGATAAACCTATGTCTAAAGGCTTTATAAATTTGTTTAGCCTAACTCCCCCATATACTCAAAAATCACAGTTAACCAGTTTCTTAAAAAAAAATTCTTTTTGAAATTAGCTGTTTAAGAATAAATAACTGAGTTATAAGTCTTTGTGGGTTACATTCCTGATGGTGAGGTATCCGAGAGTAAAAATAATCAGATACCACTCAAAGTCTCCATACGGATTTGATGAAATAGTCTCTTAGTAGAAAGGCATTCAAACACTTTGGCTGCAGCAAGTGTCAAACAGTTTTTTCAATCATGAGCACAGCAATAGGTCTACTTGAATTTTTAAAAATCGAAAGTCTCTCAATCGAAACTTTACTACGAATTCCAGCAAACACAATCAGTCAAGAGAGAGTCAATCTTGAAGCAAAGACTCAGATTGGAAGTAAGGAAAAGGAATTTTGCTACATCCAGCAACACAAATGGTCTCTTCAAAGGGTTTTTTCCTCCTTAGACAATTAACACAGCCTGTAGCTCACTGCAGAATTTCTGCTGAGAGAAATAAACAGCTCTTTCCTCCAGTAAGCACGCTTCGCTGGTGTCCCTCAATACCAGTTTTAGCTGATTTTTCCACACAGTTAAATTAAAACATTTTACCATGTGACCTCCTCATTCTCTTGCTGTTGCCTAGGAAACAAATGCAGCTGGCACTCTGTACCTCAGAAATCTAACACTTCTCCCTCTCTCAGTCTTAAAGGTACGCTGTTTTTAAGAGTCTTAAAAGCACAGTGTTTCAAATAGAGGAGAAAAAAATACAGTTCCGTGACACTTTACATTTTCCTTTCACTTCTCCCAGATCCGCATCTCCAAGGTAGGTGGCACTGAGACGTCATACTCCACAGTACCACCCACCTTCAGTTTAATGAAATTGGGTCTTCTTCCCCTTCGAGAATTTTTTGTTTACACTGGCAAAAAGAATTAAGTAATTTATTTCACTTTTATTATTTTTGATTTCCTTACCCGTTTATATTATTCTGCAATTCAACCAATTACATTTGTAAAACTTCACTGCACTCTGCACCTCTCTATGTGGTTGACACCATGTCTGCCTCTTAACTTCGACCCACTTCTTTTGCAATGCTCAATGACTGTCTTGCTTGCTCTTGACTCTTCCAAGGTTCACTCGGTTTGCCTCTAGTCCCTTCTCGGTGCTTCAGCCAACCTTTTCTTTCTGGCTGCCATTTGTCTGCTTTAACCCTACTTTCTTTCCTCTGCTCCCTCTATCCATTTCTATATCTCCTTCTTTGCTCTTCTATGGTCATTTCCTTCTGTGTCAGTTGCCGCCACCCCATCTCGTTCTCTGGCCCTGCACAGCTTCCCCCATCTGGATGTGTGTTCTGGCGTGCTCGCGATGCTATCAATGCTAAATTTACTGTCCATCCCCTAGGTGCCCTTCTTGAACATCTGCAGTCCTGTCATAACTGCATTACGTTACAGAACTCCAGGATTTTGTCACAATGATGAAAGAAAAGTGACTTAGATCAGATCAGAGTGACAATGCAGATCCAAGTTTGGATGGAATGTGACATGACTTAGAGGTGATAAAATTTCTTCTCTCTCTCTCTACTGCTCCATATTTGGCTCTCCACCTCAGCTTATTCTTCACCATTTATATTTTATTTCAAACCTCAACTATTACCACCACACAAAAGCAAAATACTGCAGATGCTGGAAATCTGAAATAAAACTGAAAATGCAAGAAATGCTCAGCAGGTATGGCAACATCCATGGAGAGAGAAACAGAGTTAACGTTTCCGGTCTGTGACCTTTCATCAGAACCATACTCTCCTCAATCACTCAATTTTTTCCCCCTCTTTCATTTTTCATGTAAAACTACACCGACTCTTGCATAATTTTCTTTAATTTGTTCATGGAATATGGGAGCCACTGGCAAGGCCAACATTTATTGCCAATCCCCAACTGCCTGAGGCGATGGTGAGTCACCTTCTTGAACCGCTGCAGTCTGTGTGGTGTAGGTACACCCACAGTTGTGTTAGGGAGTTCCAGGACTTTGAACCTCCACCTCCATCGTTCCAGTGAAAACAATCTGACTTTATCCAACCTCTCCTCCTAGCTAATGCCCTCCAGACCAGGCAACATCCTGGTAAACATCTTCTGTACCCTCTCCAAAGCCTCCACGTCCTTCTGGTAGTGTGGCGACCAGAATTACACGCAATATTCTAAGTGTGGCCTAACTAAAGTTCTGTACAGCTGCAGCATGACTTGCCAATTTTTATACTCTATGCCCCGACCGATGAAGGCAAGTATGCCGTATGCCTTCTTGACTACCTTATCCACCCGCGTTGCCACTTTCAGTGACCTGTGGACCTAAATGTCCAGATCTCTCTGCCTGTCAATACACCTAAGGGTTCTGCCATTTACTGTATACTTCCCACCTGCATTAGACCTTCCAAAATGCATTACCTCACATTTGTCCGGATTAAACTCCATCTGCCATTTCTCCGCCCAAGTCTCCAACCGATCTATATCCTGCTGTATCCTTTGACAAACTTCATCACTATCCGCAACTCCACCAACCATTGTGTCGTCCACAAACTTACTAATCAGACCAGCTACATTCTCCTCCAAATCATTTATATATACTACAAACAGCAAAGGTCCCAGCACAGATCCCTGCAGAACACCACTAGTCACATTCCTCCATTCAGAAAAGCACCCTTCCACTGCTACCCTATGCCTTCTATGACTGAGGCAATTCTGTATCCATCTTGCCAGCTCACCTCTGATCCCGTGTGACTTCACCTTTTGTACCAGTCTGCCATGAGGGACCTTGTCAAAGGCTTTACTGAAGTCCATATAGATAACATCCACTGCCCTTCCTTCATCAATCATCTTCGTCACTTCCTCAAAAAACTCAATCAAATTAGTAAGACACGACCTCCCCTTCACAAAACCATGCTGCCCCTCGCTAATAAGTTCGTTTGTTTCCAAATGGGAGTAAACCCTGTCCCGAAGAATCCTCTCTAATAGTTTCCCTATCACTGACGTAAGGCTCACCGGCCTATAATTTCCTGGATTATCCTTGCTATCCTTCTTAAACAAAGGAACAACATTGGCTATTCTCCAGTCCTCTGTGACCTCACCTGTAGCCAATGAGGATGCAAAGATTTCGGTCAAGGCCCCAGCAATTTCTTCCCTTGCCTCCCTCAGTATTCTGGGGTAGATCCCATCAGGCCCTGGGGACTTATCTACCTTAATGCTTTGCAAGACACCCAACACCACCTCCTTTTTGATAATGAGATGACTGAGACTATCTGCACTCCCTTCCCGAGGCTCATCATCCACCAATGTCCTTCTCTTTGGTGAACACTGATGCAAAGTACTCATTTAGTACTTCGCCCATTTCCTCTGGCTCCACACATAGATTCCCTTCTCTGTCCTTGAGTAGGCCAACCCTTTCCCTAGTTACCCTCTTGCTCTTTATATACGTATAAAAAGCCTTGGGATTATCCTTAATCCTGTCTGCCAATGACTTCTCATGATCCCTTTTAGCCCTCCTGACTCCTTGCTTAAGTTCCTTCCTACTGTCTTTATATTCCTCAAGGGATTCGTCTGTTCCCCCTAGCCTTCCAGCCCTTACGAATGCTTCCTTTTTCTTTTTAACTAGGCTCACAATATCCCGCGTTATCCAAGGTTCCCGAAACTTGCCAAACTTATCCTTCTTCCTCACAGGAACATGCTGGTCCTGGATTCTAATCAACTGACGTTTGAAAGACTCCCACATGTTGATTTACCCTCAAACAGCCGCCCCCAATCTAAATTCTTCAGTTCCTGCCTAATATTGTTTTAATTAGCCTTCCCCCAATTTAGCACCTTCACCCGAGGACTACTCTTATCCTTATCCACAAGTACCTTAAAACTTATGGAATTATGGTCACTGTTCCCAAAATGCTCCCCTACTGAAACTTCAACCACCTGGCCGTGCTCATTCCCCAATATCAGGTCCAGTATGGCCCCATCCCTAGTTGGCCTATCTACGTATTGTTTCAAGAAGCCCTCCTGGATGGTCCTTACAAATTCTGCCCCATCCAAGCCCCTAGCACTAAGTGAGTCCCAGTCAATATAGGGGAAGTTAAAATCACCCACCACTACAACCCTGTTACCTTTACATCTTTCCAAAATCTGTCTACATATGCTCCTCTACCTCCCGCTGGCTGTTGGGAGGCCTGTAGTAAACCCCCAACATAGTGACTGCACCCTTCCTATTCCTGAGCTCCACCCATATTGCCTCGCTGCATGACCCCTCCGAGGTGTCCTCCCGCAGTACAGCTGTGATATTGTCCTTAACCAGTAAGGCAACTCCCCCACCCCTTTTATATCCCCATCTATCCCGCCTGAAGCTTCTAAAGCCTGGAACATTTAGCTGCCAATCCTGTCCTTCCCTCAACCAAGTCTCTGTAATAGCAACAACATCATAGCTCCAAGTACTAATCCAAGCTCTAAGTTCATCTGCCTTACCTGATGTACTTCTCGCATTGAAACAAATGCACTTCAGACCACCAGTCCCGCTGTGCTCAGCAACATCTCCCTGCCTGCTCTTCCTCTTCGTCTTACTGGCCTTATTTACTAGTTCCCCCTCATTTATTTCACTAGCTGTCCTACTGCTCTGGTTCCCACCCCCCTGCCACACTAATTTAAACCCTCCCGAGTGACGCGAGCAAACCTTGCAGCCAGGATGTTTGTGCCCCTCCAGTTTAGATGCAACCCGTCCTTCTTGTACAGGTCCCATCTGTCCCTAAAGAGATCCCAATGGTCCAGATATCTGAAACCATTTCTTACATTACAACAGTGACAATAATTCAAAAAGTAATTCACTGGCTGCAAGGCACCCAGACATCCAGTGGTCATGAAAAGCACTATATAAATGCAAGTTTTTCTTTCTTTATAAGCATTCTCAGGTTCTGGCTGCAGTACTTGTGATGCACATGGCGACCACTGCACCGCCGTTGAGGTTGTGTGGTGGGGGTGTGCTGGGACAGAGCGGAATATAACTTACTTGACACTGAAAAGAAAGTAGGTCAGCTGGTTGGCCAGTCAGGACAGCAAATGCCAGAGAGGGCAATCAGTTCAAAAAGAAGATTTATTTGCATCAGTGTACAAGTGACTTAGAAATGAAGAATATGCCATCTGTCTGGTTTTAATAGCAGGTGAAATGCAAAGAAATCTCGTGGTTATTGTGCTGCACAGAAATTGTGCTTTTGATAGAACCATGCACATTTAACACAAGTTCTATATTGTCATTTTGTCAGTATAGAATTTTTTTGTTCCAATGTGGTTGTTTTCGTCAGAAATTGACACTATAACTATCAATCACAAAAAGCAGAAATGCTCAACCAATCTGAAAGGCAAGATGGAAATATAGACAGATACAACACAAAAAAAAAACTATTAGAGGATATATTGAACTGCTCACTTTCCTAGGTCAGCTTGGGTCAGTTGGTCGCTCTCGCCTCTGCAGAAACGAGAGTTCACACTACGAGAGTATCTTGATGCCCTTGTCTGTTTGTGAGATCAGCACACGATGAGTTAAAACAGCCTTCTGTTGAGCATGGGATGTATTGTGTTAGCAGGCCTAAGACAAGGATATTTTCTCGAGGAAAATGACGGAATAACTCGGCCATATCCAAGCTTGTCTGCAATATTTTAGCTTTGTCACTTGTTTATGGGAAGTTGGAAGAGTTTGTGAAGATAATATAAACGTGGTAATAAAATGAAGGGAAGAGCTCAAGAACGCAATATAACCATGGTAATAGGATGATTAGAAAGGATTGAGAAGGACTAAGTGAATTTTGCTGGCTCCATGTTGCTATTCTGATGTCACTTGAATACATCTTCGATATGCTAATATTTATTGGTGGTATGCATGGAATGTAGAGATCAATGGTAAAATTAGTATAAGTCTGAGTGAGATTCTTGTCTGCTGCACTCACACTGGAATTGTGAAGTCTGATGTCTTAATATAGACCTGACCCTGCTTTGTTCCAGCTGCATGTGTGTACACTTCAGTGTTTAAAGTAACGAGATGAATCATAACAGAATAGCTGTCCAACAACCAAATCAGAAAGTTATGACTCCCGTTCCGGGACTCAAGTACATAAACGTTAACTCTGCTTCTCTTTCCACAGATGCTGCCAGACCTGCTGAGTGAATCCAGCATTTCTTGTTTTTGTTTCAGATTTCCAGCATCCGCAGTATTTTGCTTTTATTTTAGTGTTTAATTCACTGCCACTTCTCTTCCAGGAATGCCTACCTTGAAGAAGTTCTGCTCTTCTGTCCGACGGGATTTTCGTTTGTCTCTTTTACCTTGTTCACCTTCATTGCTTTCTATTTCCCTCCTGGTGTTCGATAAGGTATCTACCAAAACTCGTTTTCACAGCCACATCTCCTTCCTCAGTGACTGTCTCCGGCTCCGACTGATTCCACGTGGATTCCAACTGCAGTTTCACCCATCATGCTTTGAAACCACCCAGGATCACAGGTATCTCCGAGAAATACAACGTTCCTCGGACTGCTACTCTCGCCGCATCCTGAGATCCACACTCAGTGCTATGCGCCGCCATATGCACACACTGGACCTCTCTCTCCAGCAGCACCGTCTTACCTTATCTCAAAGCTGTTCTACTCCGCAGTTTCATCTCATCTTACGTCTCATCCGACGCATTAACAAAAAACTTTTTTTCTTCCCTTCAGGTGTTAAGGAACGCAAGCTCCAGCAGCTGATGGGGACTAATGCCCCTCCAGATCCTCCTTCCGCTTCACTTCCCTCTGACCCCACCCCTTCTGATCTGACCCCTTGCCGTGTATTCACTATACCCTCTGACCTCCCCCTCTCTGATGCTGAGCGTTCTGTACTCAGCAAAGGTCTCAGTTTTATCCCCTTACGCCCCCACCTCAATGAATTTCGCGCTCGGCATGACGTTGAGCTCTTCTTCCGTCGCCTCCGCCTCCGGGCTCACTTCTTCGACCAGGAGTCCTCCCCCCGACCAGCAGACCCATTCACCCGCCTCCAGCATTCTCCCTCTACCTGGACCCCTCCCCCTGGCCTCTTACCCGCTCTTGATCTCTTCATTGCAAACTGTCGGCGAGACATTGGTCGTCTCAATTTCTCTGCCCCCCTCACTCACTCTAACCTGTCCCCCTCTGAACTTGAGGCACTCCGTTCTCTCAGGTCTAACCCCGACATGGTCATCAAACCTGCAGACAAGGGTGGTGCTGTTGTTGTATGGCGTACCGACCTCTACCTTGCAGAAGCTCAACGCCAACTCACAGACACCTCTTCCTACCTCCCTCTGGACCATGACCCCACCACCGAACATCAAGCCACCGTCCAAAGGACTGTCACTGACCTCATCTCCTCTGGAGATCTTCCCTCTACAGCTTCCAACCTCATAGTCCTGCAACCCCGGACAGCACGCTTCTACCTCCTTCCCAAAATCCACAAACGGGACTGTCCCGGCAGACCCATTGTGTCAGCCTGCTCCTGCCCCACTGAACTTATTTCTTCCTATCTAGACTCTATCTTTTCTTCGCTGGTCCAGTCTCTTCCCACCTACATCCGTGACTCTTCTGACGCCCTACGTCATTTTGACAATTTCCAGTTTCCTGGTCCCAACCGCCTCCTCTTCACTATGGACGTCCAATCTCTCTACACCTACATCCCCCACCAGGATGGTTTGAGGGCTCTCCGCTTCTTCCTGGAACAGAGACCCAACCAGTCCCCATCCACCACCACCCTCCTCCGCCTGGCTGAACTTGTTCTCACATTGAACAACTTCTCCTTCAACTCCATGCATTTCCTTCAAGTAAAAGGTGTCGCTATGGGTACCCGCATGGGTCCTAGTTATGCCTGTCTTTTTGTGGGATATGTCGAGCATTCTTTGTTCCAGTCCTACTCAGGCCCCCTCCCCCAACTCTTTTTCCGGTACATTGATGACTGAATCGGTGCCGTTTCCTGCTCCCGCCCCGAACTAGAAAACTTTATCAACTTTGCTTCCAATTTCCACCCTTCTCTCACCTTTACATGGTCCATCTCTGACACTTCCCTTCCCTGACTTCTCTGTCTCCATCTCTGGGGATAGGTTGTCTTCCAATATCCATTATAAGCCCACTGACTCCCACAGCTACCTCGACTACACTTCTTCACACCCTACCTCCTATAAGGACTCCATTCCATTCTCCCAGTTTCTCCGTCTCCGACGCATCTGCTCTGATGATGCTACCTTCCATGACGGTGCTTCTGATATGACCTTTTTCCTCAACCGAGGATTTCCCCCCACTGTGGTTGACAGGGCTCTCAACCGTGTCCGACCCATTCCCCGCACCTCTACCCTCACCCCTTCCCCTCCCTCCCAGAACCGTGACAGGGTTCCCCTTGTCCTCACTTTTCATCCCACCAGCCTCCATATCCAAAGGATCATCCTCCGCCATTTTCGCCACCTCCAGCGTGATGCCACTACCAGTCGCATCTTCCCCTCCCTCCCCGTCAGCATTCCGAAGGGATCGTTCCCTCCGCAACACCCTGGTCCACTCCTCCATTACCCCCACCACCTCGTCCCCGTCCCAGGGCACCTTCCCTTGCAATCGCAGGAGGTGTAATACCTGCCCATTTACCTCCTCTCTCCTCACTATCCCAGGCCCCAAACACTCCTTTCAGGTGAAGCAGCGATTTACTTGTACTTCTTTCAATGTAGTATACTGTATTCGCTGCTCACAATGTGGTCTCCTCTACATTGGGGAGACCAAGCGCAGACTGGGTGACCGCTTTGCGGAACATCTCCGCTCAGTCCGCAAGCAGGACCCTGAGCTTCCGGTTGCTTGCCATTTCAACACTCCCCCCTGCTCTCATGCTCACATCTCTGTCCTGGGATTGCTGCAGTGTTCCAGTGAACATCAACACAAGCTCGAGGAACAGCATCTCATCTACCGATTAAGCACACTACAGCCTGCCGGACTGAACATTGAGTTCAATAATTTCAGAGCATGACAGCCCCCCACTTTACTTTCATTTTTAGTCATTTTTAGTTATTTTTTCTTCCTTTTTTTTTTTAAAACATTCCTTTTTACATATTTTACAATTTTTTTTGCATTTATTTCATTTCATCTTAGTTTGTTCAGTTTGCTTACCCACTGTTTTTTTCAGGTTGTTTTTCTTCAGGTTTGCACTTCAGTATATTCACACCTAATCTGTACTAATGCTTTGTCTTTCAACACACCATTAACATATTGTTTGCCTTTGCTCCGTGACCTTTTGGTCAGCTATGTGGCCTGGTCCAATCTGCACCTTCTCCTTTGTTATCTCTTGCCCCACCCCCACCTCACTTGTTTATAATCTGTGACTTTTCTAATATTTGTCAGTTCCGAAGAAGGGTCACTGACCCGAAACGTTAACTCTGCTTCTCTTTCCACAGATGCTGCCAGACCTGCTGAGTGAATCCAGCATTTCTTGTTTTTGTTTCAGATTTCCAGCATCCGCAGTATTTTGCTTTTACTCAAGTACATAATCTTGGCTGACAATCATTGCAGAACCTCATTTTCAAAATCCTACATGGCTTTGCCTCTCCCCATCTTTATAACCTCCTCCAACACTACAACCAGACAGGTGGCACATTCTTAATTTCTAAATCACTCGTACGTTGATGCAAATTAAATTTTATTTTGAAACTGATTTCCCTCTCTGGCATCTGCCAGCCAGCAAACCTGCTTTCTTCCTGCGTCAAGTACGTTATTTTTCACTCTCTCCCAGCACACTTCCACTACACAACCTCGGTGGTGGTGCAGGGATCGCCACGTGCAAGTACTGCATATAGTTGCTTCTTTCCTACTCTCAAGTTGATATCTTTTGGTGACATCGGAAATGCTCTAATTCCAGTCTCTTCAGCAACCCTGATTTTAATTGCTCCACTACTGGTGGCTGTACCTTCAGCTGCTAAAGCCCGAAGCTCTGGAATTCCCTCCCTAAACCTCTCCACCTCTCTTTCCTCCTTTAAGACACTCCTTAAAACCTATGTCTTTGATCAAGCTTTTGGTCATCTTCCCTAATATCTCCTTATGTGGCTTTGTTTCAAATTCCATTTGATAACACTACTGTGAGGAACCTCAGAGTGGCTTACTACATTAAAGAGGCCATATAATTGCAAGTTGCTGTGGTTGAAGGAATGCCGCATTGTCAGAAGTGCCATCTTTCAGATGAGGCTCAGTCTGTCTGTTGCAGTGATTCTGCGGATATAAAAAATCCCATGGCACTATTAGGTGGAGAGAATTTTCTCCATATTCTGGTCAATATTACTCCTTCAACCAACACCACCAAAAACTGTGCACTTCATCTCATCTGCTGTTTGGGAGAGTTTGTCATGTTTACCCATATAATAGTTGAATAGACGTAGAGCATCTTATGTCTCTCTGGATATTCCAAAATACTTCACAAGTTCTTTCCTTCAGTAATTCACTGTCTAAAGAAAATGTAGTTCTACAACATCTGCCATGTGATCCTACATGCCTTCAGGTTATATGCAAAGATATCACCTACACTTACTTCAAAACATGAGAATGTTCAACTTGCTCACCTCAATGTGATAAAACTATACATGACATATCTGAAATGAACTATCGTTAGGTACGAAGCCATGCAAAGCAGCAAGCTCCAAGCTTCAACCTCAAATCCGTGACTTAATCAGCACAATAGTATGGAGACTACAATTACTTTCAGTATACCCAAAAGGGATAACGAATTGCTGATCACTCATTAATGCCATTACGGAATCAGACTCACTGATGTGCCTATTGTCAAATTCCCAGTTGAAATTAAGCTAACATGTAAAGAATAGCTAATTGAGTGACGCAGCACATTAAAACAAGCCACTGCTTTTACAGATAAGTAAATTGTGGCCGGGAGGACTGTTCACTATACATTCATTTTATATATAAAATAAATATATGACAAAACTGGCAAGAAATTTTAAAGCTACAAGGTATAAAGTTTTTGATGACATCATGACACATTTCTCCAGATAAATTTAGTTTTACAATACACTGATAACAGTTTATGCTATATATTTGAAGAACACAGTGCAATTTCAATTATTCTGTTACAGAAATGAGGATTTCTGTCCACAAAGTTTGCTCTGTTCTTACAACTAAAAATGAATTCAACTAATTTACACTCCTAAAACAGCAGGCCTCGAGAGCACCATCAGTACTGAATATGACAGGCTTACAGTAAACAGTGACAGTTTCAGCTAGGAATACCATTGGTAAATCTAGCCCAGCTATCCACATTGTTCCCTGGTGCATTTCTATGAACCTTGAATCCTATTTGTTGACAAGAATTTGTTTAATTCCTTCTTGAATCCCATTAAGCTATCTTGTTCCACTACCCATGCTGATAATCTGTTCCATGTTCTTACCATCCATTTTAGTGAAAAAATTGCTTCTGCATTTCTAGTTTAGTTTCATTCCCTTAAGTTATAAACATATGTGCTTATATTCTGTACACTGCAGAAAAATCTACTTGAATCCAATTTGTTCGTACCCTTCATAATTTTAAATGCATTATTGTATAAACTCTCATTCTTTTCACACATCTCTGCATTAAATTTCATCTACCCTGTGCCTGCCCATTCCACCACTCTGTCTATATCCTTTTGAAGTCTATCACTATCCTCCTCACAGTTCACAATACTTGCATGTTTTGTGCCATCTGAAATTTGAAATTGCGCCCTGTACACCCAGGTCTAGTCATTAATATGAATCACGAGAAGCAGTGGTCCTAGTACAGACCTCTGAGAGAACCCCACTATATACCTTCCTCCAGTCTGAAAAACAACCATTCACCACTACTCTGTTTCCTGTCACTCAGCCAGCTTCGTATCCATCCTGCCACTTCACTTTTTATTCCATGGGGTCCAACATTGTTGCTAAATCTATTATGTGGCACTTTAATCAAACGGCTTCTGGAAGTGCATATACACATCAACTGCATTACCCTCATCAACCCTCTCTGTTACCTCATCAAAACGATTTACCTTTAAAAAATCCATGCTGGCTTTCCCTAATTAATCCGCACTTGTCCAAGTGACAATTTTGTCCTGGATTATCGCCTTTAAAAGCTTCTCCACTGTCGAGATTAAACTGACCGGCCTATTGTTGCTGTGTTTATCTTTACACCCTTTTTTTGAACAAGGTTCAATAACCAGTGGGCACAGATTTAAGATAATTGGCAAAAGAACCAGAGACGACATGAAGGAAAAACTTTTTTACATTGAGTTTTTATGATCTGGAATATACTGACTGAGAAAGTGGTAAAAAATTCAATAATAACTTTTTCAAGAGGGTGTTGGATAATTACGTGAAGGTGGAAAATTTGACGAGCAATGGGAAAAGAGGCGCGGGAGAGGGACTAATACAGCAGTTATTTCAAAGAGCTGACAGTGTCATAATGGCCCAAATGGCCTTATTCTGTGCTGTATTGTTGCATGATTCTATGGTTTTATATTTCAATAAATATTGCAGTTAATCTTGAATTTCTTTTTAAATATGTAAGTGAATTAAATCTGTCACTTGTCAACTTTTTTGAAAGGGATGTAAATTATCTTTAGAGACTTCGAAAGAATGGTTGGTATCAAGAACTTAGCAACCTTTAGAGAAAAAACACCTGCGAATCAATGCTTAGTTTCTAATCTTGTTTGGTTTTGAAAGCTTTATTTTCTGTTAACCACAATAGTTTCTATCTTGGTTGGATTGTATGTGCACCACATCCTGTACAACATCAAGGTATATTTTTGATAAGTATAGAAACCAATTAACATTTGAACCTTTTGATCAATTATATATGTAATAGTCCAAAGCCCTTCAAAACACTCCCACAGGGGATGCTGAGACCAAGTGGGCCCACATCAGAGACGCCATCTATGAGTCAGCTTTGACCACCTACGGCAAACGTGCGAAGAGAAATGCAGATTGGTTTCAATCTCATATTGAAGAGCTGGAACCTGTCATAGCCGCTAAGCGCATTGCACTGTTGAACTACAAGAAAGCCCCCAGCGAGCTAACATCCGTAGCACTTAAAGCAGCCAGAAGCACTGCACAAAGAACAACTGGCAACACCTATACGGTCATATTCAGCTGGCCTCAGACACCGGAAACATCAGAGGAATGTATGATGGCATTAAGAGAGCTTTTGGGCCAACCATCAAGAAGATCGCCCCCCTCAAATCTAAATCAGGGGACATAATCACTGACCAATGCAAACAAATGGACCGCTGGGTTAAGCACTACCTAGAACTGTACTCCAGGGAGAATGTTGTCACTGAGACCGCCCTCAATGCAGCCCAGCCTCTACCAGTCATGGATGAGCTGGACATACAGCCAACAAAATCGGAACTCAGTGATGCCATTGATCCTCTAGCCAGCGGAAAAGCCCCTGGGAAGGACAGCATTACCCCTGAAATAATCAAGAGTGCCAAGCCTGCTATACTCTCAGCACTACATGAACTGCTATGCCTGTGCTGGGACGAGGGAGTAGTACCTCAGGACATGCGCGATGCCAATATCACCACCCTCTATAAAAACAAAGGTGACTGCAACAACTACCGTGGAATCTCCCTGCTCAGCATAGTGGGGAAAGTCTTTGCTCGAGTCGCTCTAAACAGGCTCCAGAAGCTGGCCGAGCACGTCTACCCTGAGGCACAGTGTGGCTTTCGTGCAGAGAGATCGACCATTGACATGCTGTTCTCCCTTCGTCAGATACAGGAGAAATGCCGCGAACAACAGATTCCCCTCTACATTGCTTTCATTGATTTCACCAAAGCCTTTGACCTCGTCAGCAGACGTGGTCTCTTCAGACTACTAGAAAAGATCGGATGTCCACCAAAGCTACTAAGTATCACCTCATTCCATGACAATATGAAAGGCACAATTCAACATGGCGGCACCTCATCAGACCCCTTTCCTATCCTGAGTGGCGTGAAACAGGACTGTGTTCTCGCACCCACACTTTTTGGGATTTTCTTCTCCCTGCTGCTCTCACATGCGTTCAAGTCTTCAGAAGAAGGAATTTTCCTCCACACAAGATCAAGGGGCAGGTTGTTCAACCTTGCCCGTCTAAGAGCGAAGTCCAAAGTACAGAAAGTCCTCATCAGGGAACTCCTCTTTGCTGACGATGCCGCTTTAACATCTCACACTGAAGAGTGCCTCCAGAGTCTCATCGACAGGTTTGCGGCTGCCTACAATGAATTTGGCCTAACCATCAGCCTCAAGAAAACGAACATCATGGGGCAGGACGTCAGAAATGCTCCATCCATCAATATTGGCGACCACACTCTGGAAGTGGTTCAAGAGTTCACCTACCTAGGCTCAACTATCACCAGTAACCTGTCTCTCGATGCAGAAATCAACAAGCGCATGGGAAAGGCTTCCACTGCTATGTCCAGACTGGCCAAGAGTGTGGGAAAATGACGCACTGACACGGAACACAAAAGTCCGAGTGTATCAGGCCTGTGTCCTCAGTACCTTGCTCTATGGCAGCGAGGCCTGGACAACGTATGTCAGCCAAGAGCGACGTCTCAATTCATTCTATCTTCGCTGCCTCCGGTGGCAGGACCATATCTCCAACACAGAAGTCCTCGAGGCGGCCAACATCCCCAGCTTATACACACTACTGAGTCAGCGGCGCTTGAGATAGCTTGGCCATGTGAGCCGCATGGAAGATGGCAGGATCCCCAAAGACACATTGTACAGCGAGTTCGCCACTGGTATCAGACCCACCGGCCGTCCATGTCTCCGCTTTAAAGACGTCTGCAAACGCGACATGAAGTCCTGTGACATTGATTACAAGTCGTGGGAGTCAGTAGCCAGCGTTCACCAGAGCTGGCGGGCAGCCATAAAGGCGGGGCTAAAATGTGGCGAGTCGAAGAGACTTAGCAGTTGGCAGGAAAAAAGACAAAAGCGCAAGGAGAGAGCCAACTGTGTAACAGCCCCGACAAACAAATTTTTCTGCAGCACCTGTGGAAGAGTCTGCCACTCTAGAATTGGCCTTTATAGCCACTCCAGGCGCTGCTCCACAAACCACTGACCACCTCCAGGCGCTTACCCATTGTCTCTCGAGATAAGGAGGCCAAAGAAGGAGAAAAAGTCGTCGAAAGACCACAATTGAAGTAGGGAAGTTCAATTAATCTATTTTATAATCTCTTGTAAAACAGTTACTTGTTTCCTGCCTTCCAAAATCCAGGAACTTACATCGGTGATGAAAAACAGAAGATGCTGGAAATACTTGGTATCTGTGAAGAGTAAAACAGAGTTAACATTTCTGGTCAATGACCTTTCGTCAAAACTGCAAAAAGTGAGAGAGATCTAACATGTCTTAAGCAACTACAGAGGCAGGGAAATGGTAGGGGGTGGGGGTGGGCAACAACAAATGGGAAGGTCTGTGATAGGGTGGAAGGCAGCAGAGATTAAACAACAGGGATGATGTTGCAAGGCAAATGGAGATTGTAATGGGACAAATAAGCCAAATATGGGTGTAGAGGAGCTATAAATGGGAATAGCTGAATTATCCCCAACAGATGCTGCCTGGAAAAAATGGGGGAAAAGAGAATATGAACTGAAATTGCTGAACTCAATGTTGAGTGTGGAAGGCTGTAAGGCACCTAATCAAAAGATGAAGTGCTGTTTCTTGAGCTTACATTGAACTTCATTGGAATACTGCAGGAGGCTGAGACCAGAAATATCAGAGTGGGAGCAAAGGTGGAGAATTAAAATGACTATTAACTGATGGTACAAGGACCTAGGGGACACAGATTGAAGGTTTTGGGGAAAGAGATGCAGGGGAATGTGAGCAAGAACTTTTATTTTATGCAGCGGGTGGTAATGACCTGGAACACTCTGCCCACGAGAGTGATAAAAGTGGAGACAATCAATAATTTCAAAAGGAATTTAGATGGCCACTTGAAGGAAAGAAACTTGCAGGGCTATGGGGACCAAGCAGGAGAGTGGGACTGACTGGACTGCTCTGTGGAGAGCCGGCATGGACTTGATCAGCCAAATGGTCTCCTTCTGTGCCGTAAATGACCATGACTCTTTAGAAAGACTTCGGATTGTCAACCTTTCCTCTGAGGTTATTCCTTTAAGTTCTTGGATGAACAGTGTAGCCCTCCTCTGTACCTGCTTTCTGAAACAGGAAGACCAAACTGCACACAGTATGAAGATTTAATCGCACCAAGATCAAATAGAGTTTTTAAAATGCCCTCTCTGGATTTAGATTTCAGGTGTAACTGGCGTAGCACTCGTGACTGAATCAGAAGGTTGCAGGTTTAAGTCTCATTGCAGATACTTGTGCACAAAATCGAACCACTTCAGTCTTTTGAATCAGACGTTGAAGCCTGGCCTGTCTGTCCTCTCAGGTGGACATAAAAGATCCCATGGTACTATGTTTTTTTTTGATTAGATTAGAGATACAGCACTGAAACAGGCCCTTCGGCCCACCGAGTCTGTGCCGAACATCAACCACCCATTTTATACTAATCCGAAACTAATCCCATATTCCCAACAAACATCCCTACCTGTCCCTATATTTCCCTACCACCTACCGATACTAGTGACAATTTATAATGGCCAATTTACCTATCAACCTGCAAGTCTTTTGGCTTGTGGGAGGAAACCGGAGCACCCGGAGAAAACCCACGCAGACACAGGGAGAACTTGCACACTCCACACAGGCAGTACCCGGAATCGAACCCGGGTCTCTGGAGCTGTGAGGCTGCAGTGCTAACCACTGCGCCACTGTGCTGCCCTATGTTGAAGAAGAGTTCTCCCAAGCGTTCTGGCCAATTATTATCCTTCAACCAACCGCACTAAAACAGGTCACTTGATCATTGTCGCATTGCTGTTGGTAAGATTTTCCTGTGTTCAACTTGGCTTCCACATTTCCTGCAACAGTTCACTTCAAAAATATTTAATTGGCTGTCAAATGGCTTGGAACAAAGAGCTCATGAAAGGCACTATATAAATGCAAGTTCTTTCTTTATGTCTTATGTTATATTGTTTACCATGCACCCAACATTGTGTTAATTTTTTTTTTTTTAAAACAGCCTGGGATCATGGTACTGATGGTTTTAGTGACCTGGCCACTAAAATCCCACGATATCTTTCCTGCTCTTGTATGTCAAGTGTGATATTTGTACCTAGCTACAGGGGACGAATGCATAACAGCAACTCTTCAAAACTGTCATGTATGCTTTTAACAGTTTCTATTATTTTAAAAGCCTAAGATTATATTTTTCATATGGTCTCAGGAGATCGTAATGACACACAATAAAATGATAAAAGATCCCCAACTTGCATTTATCTGGTTAGCATTGGTGGAGAGATAGTTATAACGCATTGCTAGACATAACCAATTGCATTCATATTATTCAAGAGTCTGCAATAGAGGGTCAACAATGGTGATAACATCCATATTTATTAATACAGCACTGTTAATATAAACATAACAAGTTATGTTCAGCGACACCCACACACAAACTTTAAGATCTGTCAGTCAATACCCTTGAAGAAATACTAGTTCACACTGACAAGAACATTAATGCAGCCAGAAGCACAACCCAAACGCCTGGTATAGTCATTGTGGATGCCGCATTGGAATCTTTAATTGCATCATCCGCATTCCTCTACTTCAACCTTCTAACCCAATGCTGCTGCAATTAATGGTTATTCTAGCTTCAAATGCTATTTTAAGCTTTACTTGGTGTAATGATGTCATCCACTATGATACAAACTAGATCCATACAAAATCAGATGGTTCAGCCTTCTAAAAATCGATTTGAAAACAGTAAAATACTTTGGTAGCAGGCTGAAGACTCAATGTCTCACATAGAAATGAGATTTGGATGTGGCTTGTCAAAATAACAACTCATGCGACATGTACTGATACTTCTCCCACTCATTTTTACCTATTATTCTTAAATCAATATGTTGGGGGAGGGAGGCTATGAGCACCATGCCAATTCTATCTTGACACACAAAGTTGGCACGGGTTAATAACATTTAGTTCACAGAACAGAATGGATATATTACAGTCAAGTAATATTTTATGCTGATTTGATTACACCGGTAGTAACCACAAGCTTGAATACATCAGGTGCAGAAGTTTGACTATACAGGCACATTGGGAATGTTTCAGGGGTGGCACAGTGGCGCAGTGGTTAGCACCGCAGCCTCACAGCTCCAGCGATCCGGGTTCAATTCTGGGTACTGCCTGTGTGGAGTTTGCAAGTTCTCCCTGTGTCTGCGTGGGTTTTCTCCGGGTGCTCCGGTTTCCTCCCACAAGCCAAAAGACTTGCAGGTTGGTAGGTAAATTGGCCATTATAAATTGTCCCTAGTATAGATAGGTGGTAGGGAAATATAGGGACAGGTAGGGATGTGGTAGGAATATGGGATTGGTGTAGGATTCGTATAAATGGGTGGTTGATGGTCGGCACAGACTCGGTGGGCCGAAGGGCCTGTTTCAGTGCTGTATCTCTAAACTAAACTAAACTAAAGATATACTTCACTGTTCTGCCAAACAGATAATAGAAATCTCATTTGACCTAGAACCATGTCACTGCTTACAGGGACTAGCAAATGGAGTCCTGTAGATACATTTAAAAGGTAGAACCATGGATATTCCTGTTCTTTGCTGCACACAGATGAATTCTTGCCACATGGTGATCAAGGAAAGCTTCCAGTTCAAAACACCAAGGATACAAACATTACTGAATATAGCCCTGCATATTTTCACCAACAAAATAAAATAAGTTTCTCAAAGCACAAACTTCTCTTTTCTGTTATTAAAGGTATGCTTCCACCCTTAAAATGAGGCTGTCATGCCATGGTGCTTCCCTTATTGCTGATTTGGATTTTTTTTTCCTCTGACAAAGTTTGGCATTTATGTAATAGGATTGTTATCGCTGGCTGATGTGATCAAGTAATCCATCTAATCATGTAATCTGAGGCACAATAATATCCCTTGTTTATAACTGGCATTCTTTATCTTGAAGCACTTGGTACAGTTAACTTGAAAGTGTTTCTCCACTTTTAGCCTTCTAATTGCTGAAGGCTTGTTCCAGCTATACTATTTTACTGATCTTGTGTGAATTACTGGACTGTATACTGTATCTCCAAATTGAAAAATATGAAGTATTTGGGAAGTCCCAGTTTGTGAAATACTGTGGTGTGCAATCAAGATTTTGAAAGATTGTCATAAGTATTTATTTTTTAATATTTTTTGCATGGGGCATTACCAAAGACATTTATTCAATCTCCCCATAAAAAAGCATGTTGAATCATGAGTTGACTTGCTCAGGTAATTTTAATTAGCTTATCTATAGCAATTGTACAATCCTTGTGTTATTACAATACAATTGCATCGTCTTTGGTTAAACCCAGTACGTTGTGCAACGCATCACCTACAACATCACCTGATAAAAACAGACGAATGTATTGAGAACACCAAATAAGCTTTCCTGCACGAGCAACGCTTCAAGTCAAATTTCACAATGTAAATGCACAAGTTATATACTGTCAGTATCAGCATTTCCTTTATATTTAGCAATATACAAACTGTATGGATGAAAAATGAAGGGCTTAATATCTACAAGATTCCAGTAACATGAACATGATGTAAAACACTATTCACACCCCAGATTACAGAAATTGGCCAAACATGACGACAGCACTATTCTAATGTAAAAGGGCTCCATTTAAAGAATTCTGATTACCACTTCAATACAAGCCATCACTGCAATAGGCCGGCTATTCTGGTGTTTGCCTACAAGATACTGTAATTATTAAACATAACCTTAACTCCCTCCCATTCTGGGTACGCATCCAGATCGCGGAAATTCAATTTCACCACAAACAACTCCTACTACATTAAAAGTAAATAAATAAACACGCACAAATGTCAGGTTAACAACCCGCAGCCCACTACAGATATCCGACTGACTGAAGAAAAGCGGGACGCACACAGTCCGTTACATTCCCCCGGGGGGGGGGGAGGCGGCGATCAAAAAAAAAAGAGTTTACATTTTTTAAATTGGAAGTTATTTTAACGACCCCTCCCCTCCGCCATCTACAAGACTCACCGAGCAGCAGCAGTTTGAGCTCTCTGCGCGCATCCCGCTTGTCTCTCCGCAGCTGCCTCTCGATCTCCGCGTTGATCCTTTTGGCTTCTTTCGCCTCTTCGCTCAGGCAACACGCCATGATGGAGTCGAGAGTCATGTAGCCGACTGGGTGTGTGTGTGTTTCTCCGTGTATGTTTGAGGGGAGGGGAAGGGGGAAAGACTGTAGAGTAGGGGGGGGGGGGGTCTCCTCTCAGTCTTCCACAACCTCACTAAACATGGAGAATTCACGGGGATGGCGGGGGGAGACGATGAAAAACTAGCACACGCCGAGAGAAGGGCTAACGCTGATAAATTTTGAAATCCAAACCTCGGGAGGGGAGGGTCTGAGTCGCTCTCGTTGATGTTCTCCTCACGCCGTGAAGGGATGCAACTCTATAATCCTGCCGCAACCTTTTTCACTTTTTTTAAACATTTATTAAAAAAAAACAAATATATAATTGCCCGGTTGTCGACCCAGTATCGCCGGCACTTTCTCCCGTTAGGTTGGCTGCGAGTTTTCGAAGCCGAGCAGAGAGGGAAGACTTCTCTTCCTTCCCCTCCTACTGCTTTCCGCCAGAGCCACGGGCGTGGTAAGCTGGAGCGAATATGGCGGACAGCACCTCCCCTCCCTCTCTGACTGGAGACACTGGCAATGCAGCTGCAAAATCACAATTACTGCACACACCTTGGCAGCACGTTCAAAACAACAGGAAAATACAAACCAAAGAAGAAGAGTGCTCTAACACTGCGCCCTCTTTTCTTTCCCCGCCACCATATTTTATTCCCAGATGGCCGTTTTTACATAATTTCCCATTTTCATATAATACATTTTTTTTTTTCACAGCTCCTTCATCCCTAATTTTATTATGAACCACGGTGGCTCTCCGTGCATAAAATGACGCTGTGAATCGATAGCGGGTTGATTTTATGACGAGAAACAGACTTTTAAATTAATTCCGCACAGAGATGGGTGGAAAACTGTGGCAAAAAGTAGCAATTCCGGCCACGACTTTTTGTTTTTCTTGCCGAGGTATATCGACTGGACATCACTTAATGTTAAGAGTAGTTGGAAGTCGGTGGAAACAGTCCAGACTGTGTCGAGATGTTCATCTCGGTCAATTTCAATCGACCTTTTCTGTATTCCAGTGATCATCACATCCGCGGAGTAACAAGAGGACATTCCTTATAGGAATTCACATCCATCCCGAAACAAGTCAAAATGACAAGATATTACTGAATTAATATGTGTAATTTTGATACGTATGGAAATCCCATGTTGCCATTAACTTATTAAGACCACAATAGTATTTTATCAACATGATTCAATAACATAAAAACGTTTTATATATAAAAGCAGTGGATATTGTTGCTTTGTTTCTTTCACCACCTTTATACTTTGGGGAAGAGCCTCCAATGTTTCAAGGCTATGGGAAGGATAACCTCTTCCATTAGCGTCATGATTACGTTAAATGAACTGAGTTCTTTACACTCAGTAACGGTGCTGTCCCTTGCTTATGCACAAGTTTTGTATTTATGAAGCGGTGCACGATCCTCCTAGCCCTGACTTTTCGCAGCGATAACACACACAGGTGTTTTCTTGGAAGGGGGGGAATAGTCGGTGGGAGTGTATTTCGGACTTGTCGTGCAAAATGGCATGAAGCGATTATGTAACTTCCATTTTAATCTGTACTGTTTGACATTATCACTGTTCTGCGTCAGCTTTAGTGCTTCAGATAGTTCACAACATGGTCTTGTGAAATAGACAACTTTTCAATGCTCAATAGTATAACAGTTGTTAGGACCAGGTGAGGAAGGGGTCTCATACTCCCCTTTCGTCCTTTCTCTGGTTTGACTGCAACAGGGTTTATCCTTTTAACACAGTGGTTTAACTTGCTCCTGTTACGCTTGTACTTGCAAATGAACCAATCAGACAAGTTTTCTTGAGTTTAAACAATGATGTAAGTGTATTAACCTTATCACTCTAAACCAGTTAAAATTACTAAAATATGCAATGCATCCACGTTCACATTCATACGAGAGGCACACACACACAAATAGATAGAGGAGGAAAAACAGTTGGGAGGTTGGAGTAATAAAATGGTATTTAAATACGGAAGTGTAGTCCCAATGTCATTAGGTAAAATTTAAGTCCTCACTGGGCTACGTGCACAATTTGGGCTTGTTTCTCTGGTTCCAGAAGACCGAAGAGAGGCTTTATCCATCCTCCTTGTTGCTGACTGTGAGGATCTATAGGTTTAAGGTTTTGCTGCAGCCAAGGCTCCCCTGGGCCTTTGCTGGAGACAGAGAGTTCCTTCCTTGGATTTCAGTTACTGTCTGCTTTCTCTGGCACAATTCACAAACTCTGAGTTACACAGGTAGTCATGTCATGTGACCACCTCTTTGTATGAAACAGAAGTTTCTGGAATAATCTTTGACATTCAAGGCTGTTCAGACATACTGGGTGTGGGTGGGGGGGTGGCTTTTTCAAAGTCAATGGGTGTCGATGGCTTTTGACGATCAACTTTGACAAAATCATTCTAGATCACTGAATCAGGGAGCACTCCCATTGTTCGGGCTAGACTGGGTAATCACCTCTGTCTCCCAGTAGGCCTTTGGCTTCTCATACGCAAATTGTGCGTAGCCATCTTTAGCTACTCTGTTCTGCTTTTTAAAAGTTATTTGTAATAATGTCTCAGGCAAAATTCCATATGATGAAATTAATATTTTCCATTTGACATGTAGGACTTTGTCACACCTCTGTACCACACCGAATGAAATGTGATAATGGGGAGCATTTCGTTATAAGTTAAAAAGATAAAACACATGCATTTCCCTCATCCATTCAAAAATCTTAAAATGGTTGCAGCTTGTCTTTTTGTCTGCAGCAGCAGTGCTTATTTCAACTGCCCTTTTCCCTTGAGGTTGGTCTGAGATGGTTAGGTGTTGTCCAATGGGTTTAAAGTTTCTTTAGTATCAATTTGCAATAAGCTGGGGATGGGCACCTCAATAAACATGTGGGTGCTGGGTGAGCTTGGTGTCTGCAAATTTCCATAATTGTCTAGGGTGAGTTCTTCTTTCTGCACAAGCTTTAACCCCTTAGCTGCTGTTTCTGCAACATTTGGTTCTAGCCCTTCAGGTTTCATTACCTTGCTAATTTCTCTTCCCATGATAGTAATAGGTAATCCATTGTCTCTCGAGATAAGGAGGCCCAAAAGAAGAAGATAGTAATAGGTAATGAAGCTGTGAGGTGTTTGAGATTTCCTCTGAGCCTTTGTTCTTCTTGGAGTCTGAAGTGAGATTGTTGGATTTAATTAGCTCTGGGCTTGAGCTCTGATCATGGGAGACTGCAGTGGGTGGTTCCACTGTGACCTCCTTTTTAGTGCTCGGGTTAAGTGCTGCTCACTTAAGAGCATTTTTGTTTCCCTTTTCTCCTGACTGTGGGGTGGGTCCCTTTGCTACTCACCCCCATGACCTCTGGGACATTCCTGCTCACAGGTATCTATCCAGATTCCAATGCGGTCCCCTGTGGCACTTCGACTAGGTGAGACATCACCCTCACTGTTTTTCTGCCTTTTTGGGGACTTTCTTTGTCCCTGCAGGTTTCTTTAGATGCTATTAGCAGCCCTGGTAGGGTGCTTCTGTTGTCTGCATTTACGTAGGAGGGTGTGGGATCTAACTTTTCCAAACCTTTCGGGGTTGGCTGACCGGACAATAGGGGGTTTCATTTGGGAATCCTCCTTTCACCTGTCCTTTTTGTTCCCTTCCTCCCTAACTCTCTGCCAGACCTGTGCTAATCTGTCCCCTTTTGTTCTCGGCAGGAGATCCTCACAATTCACCAGCCATCTGCTGGAGGGTTCCCCAAAAGCCGGTATATGAATTAGGGGTGCAGATTTTACTGCAGTTTGGGGTTTGCCCTCAACCTGGCACATGTGGCAAGCTTTATAGTACTCCATTACCTCTTTGTGGAGTTTTGGTTAGTCAAACTGCTGTCTTATGCGGGCTTTGGTTTTTTGAACACTGACATGTACAGCCATTGTCAACTCATAGGCCATTCTTAATATTTCTCTTCAGTACCTTGGCAGCACCACTAACTGGTGAAGCACTGCCCACTCTTTGTCCTCATGTCTGTGAGGAAAGCTCCACTTCCTCATCAGCACCTCATTCTTTACATCAGGTACTCCCTCTGCTTCAATTTCAGTCTGGGCAGCCTGTGTGAACTTTCTTAATACTGGGTTGCTTGCTGAGCCTCAACTAGGGAAGATTGGTTTAACACATTCCATGTGTCCTCTAACTTCCCAATGAAAGTTTCAGACAACCGGACAGCATGGTCATCTATCTGCAGTGCCAATTCAGTCTCCTCTGAGGGAGCTGGTTTCACCATGGCCCAAGTCACTACACAATCAGGGGAAATGCAGGGAACCGTCTCCTGCCACTGTCTCTTTGACCTCCTTCAATCTCTCTATCACTACTGGGGAAGCTACCACCAGATCATTACCTAGGAAGAGGTCAACCCTGTCCACAGGCAAACTAGGGGCAATCCCTATGATCACCGGTTCTGAAACTAGGTCGCACTCCAAGTGTATCAGATGTAAAGGTATGGGCATACACTGCCCTCCCATATCATTCACGATCATTCTTGTGTTCACTGCACTTTCTGGGGGAAAGGTCATGCCTGTTACAGCAAAAGGGATCTGGTGGCCCCTGTATCCCTGAGTATGATGATGGGCTTGCCTGCCTCACTCAAGGGATATGGGGTTACTTTCCCTTTAGATACAAAATCCTGATAACCTTCAGGGATTTTATTAAATTTTCCTGCACCCACAGCACTATGTTTCCTGGGTCTTACTGCTTTGCAGTTAAAGCCACAGCCTCATCAGGATATCTTCTCCTGCACTGGGTGGGTGTGCCCTGATTAACCCTACAGGCTTTCCCCTTAGTTTCCAGCAGTCAGCTTTGAGGTGACCTGCCTTGTTACAGTGGAAACATCACTGAAAGCAGCATTGAGACCCAGAGATCTGTGTGTTTTTTGGCTTGAGGAGGGCCCTGCTTCTCTTTCTCTCCCAGGACTGTTTGGGCTCCTATCACCCTTCTACCTTTCATCCTTTTCAGTGTTGTGGGGGTGATGAGGAAAGGTTTTCCCTTGGGGAACCGATTTGTATATGAGAGTGAACTCAATAGCCAGAAGTGTGGCTTGCCTCGCTCTGCACTTTTTGTTCCTCCACATGGGTCTTTATAGAGACGGGGAGAGAGTTTTTAAATTCCTTGAGAAGAATCACCTCTCTGAGGTTTTCATTGGTGGGTTGTACTTTAAGAGCCCTCAACCACTAGTCAAAAGCCAGCTGCTTACTTCTCTCAAACTCCAAGTAAGTTTGATCAGCTTGTTTCCGGAGGGTTCAGAATTTCTGGCGGTTGGCTTCCAGTACCAGCTCATATGCCCAGAGGATAGCATTTTTCGTCAATTCATAATTTGCTGAACTTTCATCTGGCAACAGGGAATAAACCTCGTGGGCTTTTCCTGCTAGCTTGCTTTGCAGCAGGAGGGTCCTGCTCTCAGCCAGCTATTTAACTGTCTCGCAAACTTTTCAAAAATTACAAAAAATGCTTCCACATTTCCCTTATTGAACTTTGGGAGAATTTTAAGAGCTCAGCACACGGCCCTGAGTTAAGTGTAGTCTCCATATTGGCTTTCACTGGGGTTACTCGGTTGCCCCCTAGCTAATTCAAGCCACTTTAACTTCCTTTCCATCTTCTATTTCTGGAAAGTTCTCTCTTTTTCTCTCTCCTGTCTCTCTTTTTCTCTCTCATCTCTCTTTCTCTCTCCCTGCCCTCTTTTTTTCTCTTCTCTTTTTCCCTGTCTTCTAATTCAAGTCTCCCCTGTTCTAATTGTATCTTTGCTAACATTACGCAGGTTCGAGGGGAAAATGGTGGGCCACAGGTCTTAGGATTTTGGATTTCCTAGCTTTGACACAGAAATTGATCCCACACGACCCAGCTACATTTCTTAACTCTTTCATAGTTAGGGCCTGTAACTTATCCCAAGTTACTTCACGCTGGCTTGGGAAGGTAGTGACTTTGGATGCGGACATTTTAGTATTCTGGCAACACAAACCACGAGAAAACCTGTATTGCAGTTTTTTTTTTCTTTTGATTGGGATCAATTTGGTTTCCCATTTCCAATTTCTCATCTGCCTGCGGGTATAATGCCGGACTAGAGCCCTCAAATTTCTGTTACGACCAGGTGAGGAAGGGGTCTCAGGTTCCCCTTTCGCCCCTTCGCTGGTTTGACTACAACAGGGTTTATCCTTTTAACATAGTGATTTAACTTACCAACTCGGTGAGCACTTGCTCCTGTTACTCTAATGTATACTTGCAAATGAACCAGACAGGTTTTCTTGAGTTTAAACAAGAAAGATGTAAGTTATCACCCTAAACTGGTTAAAATTACTAAAATATGCAATGCATCCATGCTCATATTCATACGAGAGGCATACATACACACAAATAGATACGGGGGGGTGGGAGGGGAGAAACAAAGCTGGGACGTTGAAGTAGAGTCCTTAATAAAAATGGAATTTTAATACGGAAGTGTAGTCCCAGTATCCTTAGGTGAAACTGAAGTCTTGAAGTCCTCACTAGGCCACATATATAATTTGGCTTGCTTCTCTGGTTCCAGAAGGCCGAAGAGAGGCATTATCCATCCTCCTTGTTGCTGACTGTGAGGATCTATAGATTTGAGGTTTAGCTGCAGCTGAGGTTCCCCTGGGACTTTGCTGGAGAGGGAGAGTTCCTTCTTTGGAGTTCAGTTACTGTCTGCTTTCTCTGGCACAATACACAAACTCTCTGAGTTACATAGATAGTCATGTCATGTGACTACCTCTTTCTTTGAAAGAGAAGTTTGTGGAATGATGTTTGAGATTCAAAGATATGCTTGGTGGGAGGGGGGGGGGGTGGTGGTTGGCTCTTTCAAAGTCAATGGTTTAATGGCTCTTGACAATCAACATTGACAAAACCATTCTAGGTCATTGAATCAGGGAGCACTCCCATTGTTCTGGCTCAACTGGGTAATCATCTCTGTCTCCCAGACGGCCTTTGGCTTCTCATATGTAAATTATGTGTGGCCATCTTTAGCTGCTCTGTTCCGCTTTTTAAAAGTTATTTGTAATAATGTCCAGTAAAAAAAAAGTCTCAGGCAAAGTTCCATAGGACGAAATTAATGTTTTCCATTTGGCATGTGAGATTTCCGTTACACAGTGCACGTTTTATACTTATGACATGCCCTACTTGTTGCTATGTTATATATAAGTACTGCAAAACTAATAAAAGCATTGTTGTCTCTCACCTTGGCCCTCATCGCCACGTCCTTAAGACCAAGGGACGCAGACGTGAAATTATATGGTGGATAACTGGTTTAGCCATCCGCCACTAGATCTGGCTGGACTACTTAACACACTATTGGGTCCTACTCTCGTCTGCAGAATGCGAAGATAACCCCCGACTTCTTTTCTCTACTGCATATCATGTTCTTAAACCCCTATCCCCTCCATCCTCACATCCAACAAGAAGTGTGAGGAGCTCATGGATTTCTTTCATGAAGATTGAGACCATCCGATCAACTGCCTCTTCCACATTCCTCCTTTTCACTAGCCCACCTGGCCAAACTTCCTCTAATGCATTCCCCGCCCTAGCCCTTAACTGTAACTTGCTTCAGTTTCTCGCTCACCTCCCCTCTCTGTGCTAATCTTGTTCAAGAGACCCACCTCCTGCTCCCTTGATCCCATTCCCACTAACCTGTTGACCATTTAACTTCCTCTCATGGTCACCATTAATGGTTCTTCCTCTTCAGCTGTTGTCCCTCTCTCCTTTAAATCTGCCGTCATCACTCCTCTCCTCAAAAGACCAACCCTTGACCCACCATCCATCCCATCTCCAACCTCCCTTTCCTCGCCAAAGTCCTTAAACATATCACCTTCCAAATCGTTTCCCATCTTTCCTGGAACTTGATGTTTGAATCTCTCTAATCAGGTTTCTGTCCCTGCCACAGTACCAAAACAGCTTTTATCAAAGTCGCAAATGACATTCTATGTGACTATGACAAAGGTAAACTTTTCCTCCCCGTCCTTCTTGACCTGTCTGTAACCTTTGACAAAGTTGACCACACCATCCTCCTCCAACGCCTCTTCATTGTCATGAAGCTGGCAGAGACTGCTCTCATTTGTTCCATTCTTATCTATCTAATTGTAGGCAAAGAATCGCTTTCAATGATTTTTCTTCCTGCTCCCACACCATTACCTGTGGTGTCCCCCAAGGATCTATCCTTGGCCTCCTCCAATTTCTCATCTATATGCTGCCCCTTGATGACATTATCCAAAAGCACAGGGTTAGTTTTCACCTTTATCCTGACAATGCCCAGCTCTATCTCACCACCACTTCTCTTGATTCCTCCACTGTTACGAAATTATCAGACTGTTTATCCGATATCCAGTACTGGATAAGCAGAAATTTCCTCCAATTAAACATTGGGAAGACTGAAGCCATCATTTTTAGTCCCCACTCCAAACTCCGGCCCCTAGCTACCGACTCCGTTCTTCTCTCTGGCAACAATCTGTTTGCAACCTTGGTGCCACATTTTACTCCAAGATGAGCTTCCGACTTCATATTTACACCATCACTAAGACCATCTTATTCCACCTCTGTAATGTCACCAACTTGGCCCCTGTCTCAGCTCATCTGCTGCTGAAACACTCATTCGTGCCTTCGTTACCTCTAGACTTGAATATTCCAGTGCACTCCTGGCTGATCTCCCACATTCTACCCTCCGTAAACTTGTTCTCAAAAACTCTGCTGCCCATGTCTTAACTCGCATCAAGTCCCGTTCACTGAGTACCCTTGAGATTCCTGACCTACATTGGCTCCCGGTCAAGCAACGTCTTGATTTTATGACTCTCATCCTTGTTTTCAAATCCCTCCATGGTGTTGCATTTACCTATCTCTGTAATCTCCTCCAGCCCGACAACCCTCTGAGATATCAGATGGAAATCGGGGGAAAACATTCTACTGGTTGGAGTCATACCTAGGACAAAGGAAGATGATTGTGCATGTTGGAGGTCATTCATCTCAGTCCCAGGACATTGCTGCAGGAGTTCCTCAGGGCAGTGTCCTAGGCCCAACCACCTTCAGCTGCTTCATCAATGACCTTCCCTCCATCAGAAGGTCAGAAGTGGGGATGTTCACTGATGAATGTTCAGTACCATTCGCAACTTCTCAGATACTGAAGCAGTCCATGTCGATATGCAGCAGGACCTGGACAACATTCAGGCTTGGGCTGCTAAGTGGCAAGTTACATTCGTGTCACACAAGTGACAGGCAGTGACCATCTCCAACAAAGAGAATCTAACCATCTCCCCTTGATGTTCAATAGCATTACCATCGCTGAATCCCCCACGAACAACATCCTAGGGGTTACCATTGACCAGAAACTGAACTGGACCAGCTATATAAATACATTGGCTACAAGAGCAGGTCAGGGGCTGGGAATATTGAAGTGAGTAACTCACCTGTCCATCATCTACAAAGGCACAAGACAGGAGCATGATGGAATACTCTCCACTTGCCTGGATGAGTTTGGCTTCAACAACACGCAAAAAGCTCGACACCATCCAGGACAAAACAGTTCGCCAACTTAAACATTCATTTCACCACCGATGTACAGTGGCAGTAATGTGCACCATCTACAGGATGCACTGCAGCAACTCACCAAGACTCCTTCGACGGCACCTTCCAAACCCGCGACCTCTACCACCTGGAAGGACAAGGGCAGCAGATGCATGGGAACACCACCACCTGCAAGTTTCCCTCCCAAGCCACACACCATCCTGGCTTGGAATTATATCATTGTTCCTTCACTGTCGCTGGATCAAAATCCTGGAACTCCCTTCCAAACAGCACTGTGGGAGTATTCACAACAGATGGATTACAGCGGTTCAAGAAGGTGACTCATCACCACCTACTCAAGGGCAATTAGGGATAAGCAACAAAATCCTTGCCAGAAATGCCCACATCCCTTGAAAGAATAAAAAACACTGCGCTCCTCTAATTCTGGCCTCTTGAGCATCTCTGATTTTAATCGCTCCACCGTTGGTGGCCATGCCTTCAGTTGCCTTGGCCCAAAGCTCTGAAATGCCCTCCCTACATCTCTCCAGCTCTCTACTTTGCTTTCCTCCTTTATGACACTCCTTAAAACCTACCTCTTTGACCAAACATTTGGTCATCTGACCTATTATCTTCTCATGTGGCTCGGTGTCATATCTTGTTTTATAATGCTCCTGTGAAGCGCCTTGGGACATTTTATTACGTTAAAGAACAAAGAACAGTACAGCACAGGAACAGGCCATTCGGCCCTCCAAGCCTGCGCCGATCTTGATGCCTGCCTAAACTAACACCTTCTGCACTTCCGGGGCCCATATCCCTCTATTCCCTTCCTATTCATGTATTTGTCAAGATGTCTCTTAAACGTCGCTATCGTATCTGCTTCCACCACCTCCCCTGGCAGCAAGTTCCAGGCACTCACCACCCTCTGTGTTAAAAACTTGCTTCGCACATCCCCTCTAAACTTTGCCCCTCGCACCATAAACCTATGTCCCCTAGTAACTGACTCTTCCACCCTGGGAAAAAGCTTCTGACTATCCACTCTGTTCATGCTGCTCAAAACTTTGTAAACCTCTATCATGTCGCCCCTCCACCTCCATCGTTCCTGTGAAAACAATCCGAGTTTTTCCAACCTCTCCTCATAGCCAATGCCCTCCAGACCAGGCAACATCCTGGTAAACCTCCTCTGTACCCTCTCCAAAGCCTCCACGTCCTTCTGGTAGTGTGGCGACCAGAATTGCACGCAATATTCTAAGTGTGGCCTAACTCAGGTTCCGTACAGCTGCAGCATGACTTGTCTATTTTTATACTCTATGCCCTGACCGATCAAGGCAAGCATGCCATATGCCTTCTTGACTACCTTATCCACCTGCGTTGCCACTTTCAGTGACCTGTGGACCTGTACGCCCAGATCTCTCTGCCTGTCAATACTCCTAAGGGTTCTGCCATTTACTGTATACCTCCCACCTGCATTAGATCTTCCGAAATGCATTACCTCACATTTGTCCGAATTAAACTCCATCTGCCATTTCTCCGCCCAAGTCTCCAACCGATCTATATCCTGCTGTATCCTCTGACAATCCTCATCACTGTCCGCAACTCCACCAACCTTTGTGTCGTCCGCAAACTTACTAATCAGACCAGCTACATTTTCCTCCAAATCATTTATATATACTACAAACAGCAAAGGTCCCAGCACTGATCCCTGCGGAACACCACTAGTCACATCCTTCCATTCAGAAAAGCACCCATCCACTGTTACCCTCTGTCTTCTATGACCGAGCCAGTTCTGTATCCATCTTGCCAGCTCCCATCTGATCCCATGTGACTTCACCTTTTGTATCAGTCTGCCATGAGGGACCTTGTCAAAGGCTTTACTGAAGTCCATATAGATAACATCCACTGCCCTTCCTTCATCAATCATCTTTGTCACTTCCTCAAAAAACTCAATCAAATTCGTGAGACACGACCTCCCCTTCACAAAACCATGCTGCCTCTCACTAATAAGTCCATTTGTTTCCAAATGGGAGTAAATCCTGTCCCGAAGAATCCCCTCTAATAATTTCCCTACCACTGACGTAAGGCTCACTGGCCTATAATTTCCTGGATTATCCTTGCTACCCTTCTTAAACAAAGGAACAACATTGGCTATTCTCCAGTCTTCTGGGACCTCACCTGTAGCCAATGAGGATGCAAAGATTTCTTTCAAGGCCCCAGCAATTTCTTCCCTTGCCTCCCTCAGTATTCTGGGGTAGATCCCATCAGGCCCTGGGGACTTATCTACCTTAATGCTTTGCAAGACACCCAACACCTCCTCCTTTTTGATAATGAGATGACTGAGACTATATACACTCCCTTCCCTATGCTCATCATCCACCAAATCCTTCTCTTTGGTGAACATTGATGCAAAGTACTCATTTAGTACCTCGCCCATTTCCTCTGGCTCCACACATAGATTCCCTCCTCTGTCCTTGAGTGGGCCAACCCTTTCCCTGGTTACCCTCTTGCTCTTTATATACGTATAAAAAGCCTTGGGATTTTCCTTAATCCTGTTTGCCAATGACTTCTCATAACCCCTTTTAGCCCTCCTGACTCCTTGCTTAAGTTCCTTCCTACTGTCTTTATATTTCTCAAGGGATTCGTCTGTTCCTAGCCTTCCAGCCCTTACGAATGCTTCCTTTTTCTTTTTGACGAGGCTCACAATATCCCGCATTATCCAAGGTTCCCGAAACTTGCCAAACTTATCCTTCTTCCTCACAGGAACATGCTGGTCCTGGATGCTAATCAACTGACATTTGAAAGACTCCCACATGTCAGATGTTGATTTACCCTCAAACAGCCGTCCCCAATCTAAATTCTTCAGTTCCTGCCTAATATTGTTATAATTAGCCTTCCCCCAATTTAGCACCTTCACCCGAGGACTACTCTTATCCTTATCCACAAGTACCTTAAAACTTACGCAATTATGGTCACTGTTCCCGAAATGCGCCCCTACTGAAACTTCGACCACCTGGCCGTGCTCATTCCCCAATACCAGGTCCAGTATGGCCCCATCCCTAGTTGGCCTATCTACGTATTGTTTCAAGAAGACCTCCTGGATGCTCCTTACAAATTCTTCCCCATCCAAGCCCCTAGCACTAAGTGAGTCCCAGTCAATACAGGGGAAGTTAAAATCACCCACCACTACAACCCTGTTACCTTTACATCTTTCCAAAATCTGTCTACATATGCTCCTCTACCTCCCGCTGGCTGTTGGGAGGCCTGTAGTAAACCCCCAACATAGTGACTGCACCCTTCCTATTCCTGAGCTCCACCCATATTGCCTCGCTGCATGACCCCTCCGAGGTGTCCTCCCGCAGTACAGCTGTGATATTGTCCTTAACCAGTAAGGCAACTCCCCCACCCCTTTTATATCCCCCTCTATCCCGCCTGAAGCTTCTAAATCCTGGAACATTTAGCTGCCAATCCTGTCCTTCCCTCAACCAAGTCTCTGTAATAGCAACAACATCATATTTCCAAGTACTAATCCAAGCTCTAAGTTCATCTGCCTTACCTGTTATACTTCTTGCATTGAAACAAATGCACTTCAGACCACCAGTTCCGCTGTTCTCCGCAACATCTCCCTGCCTGCTCTTCCTCTTAGTCTTATTGGCCTTATTTACTAGTTCCCCTTCATTTATTTCACTCGCTGTCCTACTGCTCTGGTTCCCACCCCCCTGCCACACTAGTTTAAACCCTCCCGAGTGACGCTAGCAAACCTCGCAGCCAGGATATTTGTGCCCCTCCAATTTAGATGCAACCCGTCCTTCTTGTACAGGTCCCATCCGTCCCTGAAGAGATCCCAATGGTCCAGATATCTGAAACCCTCCCTTCTACACCAGCTGCTCAGCCACGTGTTTAGCTGCACTATCTTCCTATTTCTAGCCTCACTGGCATGTGGCACAGGGAGTAATCCAGAGATTACAACCCTAGAGGTCCTGTTTTTTAACTTTCTACCTAACTCCCTAAACTCTCCCTGCAGGACCTCATCACTCTTCCTGCCTATGTCGTTGGTACCGATGTGTACCACAACCTCTGGCTGTTCACCCTCCCCCTTCAGAATGCCCTCTGTCCGTTCAGAGACATCCTTGACTCTGGCACCAGGGAGGCAACATACCATCCTGGAGTCTCTGTCACGTCCACAGAAGTGCCTATCTGTACCTAAAGGTGCTATATAATTATAAACTGTTGTTGTAAAGAATTAATCTGATTAGTGTGTTGTACAGTAAGTTTTGTATTTGCATTTTAATGATCTTTTAAGGTGACTTTACCTTTTAACATGTTACATTTCATGTAAATTTAATATGAAGAATTGACAATGCTTTATACTTTTATGCTTTTTTCGTCATAGTTTAGTTGAGCTAAAAAAAAAGGCACTTCACTCCACTGTTTTGAACAACTCCAATTATACAATTGCGCAATGTCATTACCAGGCAGGTCTCTTTAATACTGATAGTAATCTATCTACAGGTCACCAGCTGCACTGCTAAACATGCAGAACTATTGTAACTATGGCTGAAATGGACCAATATCCTGACTAATTGGTCAACAGGACTGTCTGCTTTTTCCACATGTATCAGTCATCAGAAACGGGTGGCAAGAGTGGTGGTGCAGTTGTGGTGGTGGCTGGGTGAAGTGATGAATGGTCCACATGTTATTGTCCATGGAGATAGCATCACCAACATCTCTGCCCATTTCACAAATGCCTTCTACTATTGGGCTTTACCATGCTCAAAGATGTGTGTAACAACAGACCTGCAGCAATGATGAGATTAATAAACCCCTTATCAGCAGTTTTCTCCATTTGATGTGCAAAGAGGAAACAGACTGTTGCATGTTGGAGTACTAAAGTCACTGGCATTTTGGACATTCACAAGACATGATGGGAGCTCCTGGTGTTTCCACATTTTTCAATTCTATACAAGGAGAAACTACGGGCTAAATTTTGTTCAGCTCCTGACGTTGGGCTCCGAGGTGGCGGTGGGCGGGGGGGCGCGGCTGGAATATTGGATGTAGCCTGCCACAGAGCCCAACACCAGGATTGCCGGACCCAATCTTCCCGGCGGCAGTGAGACTCCATGGTGACACCACCACCCCCTGCACCCCACCCCCCATTGCTCGGCGACAGGACCCGACTTTAAATATTTAAATAAGGGTAATGAATATATTTATACAATTCCCTGTGATCTTACCTGCAGTTCGAGATCTTCCATGTGATGGGCGGCACTCATGTGCCTTCACCTTTCCGTCCAAGGAAAGCTGGCGCCACCGAGGTGGGCAAGGGAGGGATTAGAGCATTTTTAGTGTAGTTGCGGGGAGGGGAAGGGGGTGGTGAGAGAACGCGGTCAACTCTGCATTTGTCATGTGGGGCGGGAAGGGGTGACCTCTGCACTTTGAGCAGTTGACAGGGGGAGAGGGCAACTCTGCAATTTAAGTGTTTTGGGGGTGAACAGGGCAAGAATTTATTTGTAGTGTGATGGAGGGTACGGGGTTCAACTCTGCACTTTTTGTGGCAGGACTGGTAGCCCTTTAAAAATGGTGCCAGTGCCTACGTAGAGGCAGCTGATGCTGTTCACAGCGTCGCTGAGGCCACCGCCGCCATGTGTTTAGGGGTTGGGTCCGGACTGCCCTGCATATTTAAATGAGCCAGTGTGCACTGGATCACAGTGGCGTGGCAGCATGCAGCCCGCCATTTTTTTCACGGGGTCAGCTGCCTCTGTGCAGGCGCTGGTGCCATTTTTAAAAGAAAGGAAGGGAAAAGAATACTCAGCCCTACAAGTGTTTGTAGCGGAGTCCTCTGCTCTAGAAACATAGACATAGAAAATAGGAGGAGTAGGCCATTCGACCCTTCGGGCCTGCTCTGCCATTCAAAAAAGATCATGGCTGATCGTCTAATTCAGTGCCCTGTTCCCGATTTCTCCCCATATCCCTTGATCCCTTTGGAATTAAGAAATATATCTATCTCCTTCTTGAATATATTTACTGACTTGGCCTCCACTGCCTCCTGTGGTAGAGAATTCCACAGGTTTACCACCCTCTGAGTCGAGAAATTTCTCCTCATCTCGGTTCTAAATGGCATACCCCATATCCTGAGACTGTGACCCCCGATTCTGGACTCCCCCACCATCGGGAACCTCCTCCCTGCATCTAGCCTGTCCAGTCCTGTTAGAATTTTATAGGTTTCTATGAGATCCCCTCTCATTCTTCTGAACTCTGGTGAATATAGGCCTCGTCGACCCAATCTCTCCTCATTCGTCAATCCTGCCATCCCAGGAATCAGCCTAATAAATCTTTTTTGCACTCCCTCCAAGGCAAGAACATCCTTCCTAAGATAAGGAGACCAAAACCACACACAATACTCTAGATGTGGTCTCACCAAGGCCCTGTATAACTGCAGTAAGACATCCTTGCTCCTGTACTCAAAAACATCATCTGCTGGAGGTTGCTTGGCACAGCCGGCAATCAATGCAGAAATCTTTCATTCTTTTAAAAATAGATACCATAAAACTCAGATTAGTTTAGTGGGGATGTTAGCATGCCTTTCAAAGGTGTCCTAGTCTTGTGCTACTACCATCTTGGCCATGCGTCTTACCCACTGCACTCCCTTCAGCTCCACTCCTCGAATACCCTAAGATGAATATATCTGAATTGGTGCTTTGCAGGGTAAAGTGAGGGACAGTGTTTGCCAGGTCCTTAGACCTGACTGTGTTTGTGTGGTAAACAACAACAAGTTGCATTTTATATAACACATTTAACTCAAAGGAACATCCAAAAGTGCTTCATTGAGGCAAAATCAGAAAAAAAATGGATATGGAGCCAAAGAAGTCAATAATAAGTGATAAAAAGCTGGGTCGAAGAGTGAATTTTTAAGCAATGTCTTCAAGGAGGAGAGAGAAGGGGAGTGGCAGAGGAGTTTATGGGGTAATATAGGTGGCTAAAGGTGCAGCTGCCAATGGTGGGGTGAAAGGAGGGGAGGATCCAAAAGAAGCCAGAGACAGAGGGACAAAGATTTGGGGGAGAGGGTTAGAGAACTCTAGAAGGTTACAGATCTGGAAGTGACAGACCATATGGAGAAATTTGACCACAAGGATGAGAATTTTGATTTGGAGGAAGTGGGGAAATGAGAGCGAATGTAGGCCAACAAGGAAAGAGTGCTGAATGAGCAGAAGTTGATGTATAATAGGATATGGGCACCAGAGTTTTGGATCAGCTGAAGTTTATGGAGAGTGGAGAATGGAAGGCTAACCAGGACAGCATTAGAATAGTATAGTCTGCAGGTGGCAAAGGCATGGATGAGAATCTTAAACATAAGAAAAAGGAGCAGGAGTGGACCATACGGCCCCTCAAGCTTGCTCTGCATTCAATACAATCATGGCTGATCTTCTGCCTCAACTTCTTTTTCCTGCCCGCTCCCCATATCCCTCGATTCCCTATGTGACCAAAAATCTGTCTAACTCAAATATAACTTAAATATATTCAGTGATAGAGCATCCACATCCAGCTGGGGTAGAGAATTCCAAAGATTCACAACCTTTTCAGTGAAGAAATGTCCTCTCATTTCAGTCCTAAATAATCAGCCCCTATTCCTGAGGCTGTGTCCTCTGTGTTCTAGATTCTCCAGCCATGGGAAACAACCTCTCAATGTCTACCCTATCCAGCCCCTTCAGAATCTTGTATGTTTCAATGAGATCACCTCTCATTGTTCTAAACTCCAGAGTGTATAGGCCCAATTTACTCAGCCTCTTCTTATAGAACAACCCTCTCATCTCAGGAACCAATCAAGTGAGCCTTCACTGTACTACCTCCAAAGTAAGTATATCCTTCCTTAGATATGGAGACCAAAACTGTGCACGGTACTCCAGGTGCGGTGTCACACCCATGCAATCTGAACTTATGAACTATAAAATTTATGAAGTAAACCCAGAATGGGCACGTGTAAACAAAATTGAGTAAGAGGTCAGGTGACCCTTTACTGCCACTACACATAGAACTACAAGAACTCTGAGCTAATTTTCATGTCCAGGCAAGTCTTAGCGAAGTTATTAAAATACAGATGATCTTTCTGGACATCCCTGAGAAATCATTAAAATGCAAATGACCTTTTCTGTGTAAATGGATGCTTCTCTCCAACTGACTGGGTAACAATACTGTCACAGACATTTTTACTCCAAACTCAAAATCCAAAGAGTGGGTTTGAAAAGCCCGATTTCATCAAGGTGAGATGAAGATGATTGACACCCGAACTCCATTGTCTAACAATGGCCTCACCATCAGACACCATTTATGGGAACAATGGAAAGAGAAACTATGGTCACATGGCAGAAAGTAGATTTCTGACAAGGAACTTTAATAAAGGTATATTCTGGGCAGACAAAAGAGATCCATCTATGTCATTGAAGAGACAGGACCATGCCTAAGATTACCAGCTTTAAATGACATGTCGGCAGTGACTGGAGTTTGACCTTGAACTCCCTACCTGAGAAGTTGTACCAGGACTTTGCCAGTGACCTTTGGCTGGAATATAACAAAAGCAGTCTGCAGCAGCATTTACGTCTTCCTAAACCTCACAAGTCTTTCTTCGGTGAATAAGGGATAAGAATACAACCTTGCACTGTTTCATGTCTTCACCCTGGGAAAAAGCAAGTTTAACAGAGGACTCTTTAAAATCATCAGACTTAACGCATGTTAGCTTTATAATTTCTATCTTATTTTCAGTATGTGTGTGTATCTGTAGGCGTGTGAGAGTGGGTGTTGTTGCATATATTTCGGGTGTTGTATATTAAACATTTATCTTTCTTTTTAAACTTGAGAAAACCAAAGCACTCGGGTGAAAAAAAAACGCTATCTTCAGTCAGTCGAGAGGTGAAAAAAAAGGGAACCATCCCCATCACCTCTCACCTGTCCGTAACACTGTTTATATCTCTTTGCAGCCTCTTTGTGTCCTCCACACAGCTTACATCCCCACCTAGCTTTGTGTCATCAGCAAACTTGGATACATTACTCTAGGTCGCCTCATTTAAGTCATTAAGATAGATTGTAAATAGCTGAGGCCCCAGCACGAATCCTGACAGCACTCCACCAGTCACAGCCTACCAAATTGAAAATGCCCCATTTATCCCTACTCTTTGCTTCCTGTCCGTTAACCAATCCTCTATCCATGCTAATTTATTACCTCAAACTCGATGAGTCCTTACCTTGTGTATTAACCTTTTGTGTGGCATGTTATCAAATGCCTTTTGGAAATTCAAGTATACTATGCCTACCCTTTATTTACCTTCCCAGTTACAACCTCAGAAATCTCTAATAAATTTGTTAAATATGATTTCTATTTCATAAAACCATGTTGACTTTATCTGATTATTCTATGATTTTCTAAGTGCATTGGTTGGACTTCCTTAAAAATAGATTCCAGCATTTTCCCAACAACAAATATCAGGCTAACAGGCCTGTAGTTCCCTGTTTTCTCTCTCCCTTCTTTTTCTTTCTTTCATGGGACGTGGGTGTCTCTGGCTAGGCCAGCATTTATTGCCCATCCATAATTGCCCTTGAGAAGGTGGTAATGAGCTGCCTTCTTGAACCACTGTTAGGAAGGGAGTTCCAGAATTTTGACTCAGCGACAGTGAAGGAATGGCGATATGGTTCCAAGTCAGGCTGGTATTTGGCTTGGAGGGGAACTTGCAGGTGGTGGTGTTCCCACGCATCTGCTGCCCTTGTCCTTCTAGGTGGTAGAGGTCGTGGGTTTGGAAGGTGCTGTCGAAGGAGCCTTGGTGCGTTGCTGCAGGGCATCTTGTAGATCAGGGTTGTCCAACCTTTTCACATGGTGGGGGGCCACATTACAATTTTTATCTTACATGGTGGAGCCGGTGAGACAATTTCGGAAAGATAAAGGCATTAAAATTTATCTCACTGTTAATCAAAACAACAAAGGTGCATTTTTGTGAAGAATCTTTAAATGAGAAGACAAATTTATTGACTTTCTTTCTGGTCACTATATTGGATACTGATTTGGTGAGACACCTGACATTTTTTTGCTTGCACAAGTAGTCAATGTTTGCCTGCACACTTGTAGCAATGCGGAGTATTCTGGATAGATGTCATTCCATCAGAAGTGATCTTGATCACACTCTCTCTCTGTACCCCTTTCCCTCTCTCTCTGTCCCACCTTTCTCTCTGCCCCCTTCCCCTCTTTCTCTCTCTGTGTTCCCCTTTCCTCTCTCCCTCTGCCCCCCTCTCTTTCTCTGTTCCCCTTTTTCTCTCTCTCTGACAGTTGCAGAGAGCGGGAACCTTCAGCAGATGGTTGATTAGTTTTTTAAAAATCTCGAGTCAGTTTCACAGCTGACATCCTAACAGCGGGAATAGCTGTTTCTGAACTTCGGACAGATTCGGGGTTTTCCTGCGGGCTTTTAAAACCCCCCAGATCTTTCCGAAGTTCAGAAACTGCTGTTCCCGATGTCAGGATCTGTCTGTCAGCTGTGAAAATGACTAGTGATCTTTTTTAAAAGCCAGTCTGATAATGCGGAATTTCCCATCTCCAGTCATGGACTCTGGGGAGGATGAATAACAGTCCTGGGTACAGTTTACACCTGCGGACTGGTTGGAAACCCTTGGCGGGCCAAATCCTGGCCCGCAGGCCGTATGTTGGACAACCCTGTTGTAGATGGTACACACTGCTGCCTTTGTGCACCGGTGATGGAGGGAGAGAATGTTGAAGGTGGTGGATAGTGTGCCAATCAGGTGGGCTGCCTAGTCCTGGATGGTGTTGAGTTTCTTGAATGTTGTTGGAGCTACACCCATCCAGGCAAGTGGAGAGTATTCCATCACAATCCTGACTTGTACCTTGTAAATGGTGGACAGGCCTTGGGGAGTCAGGAGATGAGTTACACGCCACAGGATTCCTAGCCTCAGACCTGTTCTTGTAGCTACAGTACTCATATGTCTGGTCCAGTTCAGTTTCTGGTCAATGGTAATATCCAGGAGGTTGATAATGGGCAATTCAGTGATAGTAATGTCATTGAATGTCAAGGGGAGATGGTTGTATTCTCTCTTGTTGGAGATGGTCATTGCCTGGCACTTGTGTGGTGCGAATGTAACTTGATACTTATCAGCCCAAGCCTGAATATTGTCCAGGTCTTGCTGCATATCGACACAAACTGCTTCAGTATCTGAGGAGTTGCGAATGGTGCTGAACATTGTGCAGTCATCAGCGAACATCCCCACTTCTGACCTTATGATTGAAGGAAGGTAATCGATGAAGCAGCTGTAGATGGTTGGGCCTACGACGCTACCCTGAGGAACTCCTGCAGTGATGTCCTGAGACTGACTTGATTGATCTCCAACAACCACAGCCTTTGTGCTAGGTATGACTCTAACCAATGGAGAGATTTCCCCATGATTCCCATGGACTCTTTTTGCTCAGGCTCCTTGATGCCATACTCGGTCAAAGTAAAGGTAGGGACTTTAGATTGTAGTAGGTAGTGTTTGGAGTGGAATAAACTCCCTAGCCTAATTAGTACTCTAAATTAAAGAGATTAACTAAGGAGCTTAATCTGAGCCATCCCCCTCTCAAACAGATATATCACTTTGAATACTGTTGGGGGGATGGCCTCCCAGGGGAAAGCAGCAACAGCCAAGTTCGTGGCACCACAGATGGCTCTGCTGCACAGGAGGGGCAAAAAAACTGGGAGAGCCATAGAGATAGGAGATTCAATTGTAAGGGAACAGATAGGTGTTTCTGTGGCCGCAAACGAGACTCCAGGATGGTATGTTTCCTCCCTGGTGCCAGGGTCAAGGATGTCTCGGAGCGGCTGCAGGACATTCTGAAGGGAAGGGTGAACAACCAGTGGTCGTGGTACATGTCGGTACCAACGACATAGGTTAAAAAAAAGGGATGAGGTCCTGCAAGATGAATTTAAGGAATTAGGAGCTAAATTAAAAAGCAGGACCTCAAAGGTAGTAATCTCAGGATTACTTCCTATGCTGTGTGTTAGTGAGTATAGGAACAGGAGAATAGACCAGATGAATGCTTAGCTGGAGAAATGGTGCAGGAGGAAGGGATTTAGATTCCTGGGACATCGGGACCGGTTCTGGGGAAGGTTGGATCTTTACAAGTGGGATGGGTTACACCCAGGCAGGACCGGAACCGATGTCCTCGCAGGGGCGTTTGCTCGTGGGGAGGATTTAAACTAGAATGGCAGGGGGATGGGAACCTGAGCAGGGAGACTGAGGAGGAGGAAACAAGGATAGACACAAAAAACAGGAAACAAAAAGGCAAAAGTGGAAGGCATATAAATCAAGGGGAAGAAATAAATACGGCCATAGTGCAAAATAATGCTAAAATAACTAAGAATGTTAAAAAGAAAAGCCTAAAGGCATTGTGTCTCAATGCATGGAGTATCCGCAATGAGGTAGGCGAATTAACCACGCAATTAGATGTAAATGGATACAATATAGCTGCGATTACGGAGACATGGCTGCAGGGTGACCAAGGATGGGAACTGAACACACAAGGGTATTCAATATTTAGGAAGGACGGGCAAAAAGGGAAAGGAGGTGGAGTAGCGTTGTTAGTGAAAGAGGAAATCAATACAATAGTGAGGAAGGACATTAGCTCAGAGAATCCTGATGTGGAATCTGTATGGGTGGAGCTAAGAAACACCAAAGGGCAGAAAACATTGGTGGGCATTGTATATAGACCCCCAAACAGCAGTGGTGATGTAGAGGATGGCAATAAACAGGAAATTAGAGACACGTGGAATACGGGTACAACTGTAATTATGGGTGAGTTTTATCTACATATAGATTGGGCAAACCAAACTAACAATAATACTGTGAGGATGATGCAGAGAAGCTCCAGTGTGATTTGGACAGGTTGAGTGAGTGGGCAAATACATGGCAGATGCAGTATAATGTGGATAAATGTGAGGTTATCCACTTTGGAGGCAAAAACAGGAAGGCAGATTATTATCTGAATGGTAATCTATTGGGAAAGGGGAGGTGCAGCAGGACCTGGGTGTCCTTGTGCACCAGTTGCTGAAAGTAAGCATGCAGGTGCAGCAGGTAGTTAAGAAGGCAAATGGTATGTTGGCCTTCATAGCGAGAGGATTTGAGTACAGGAGCAAGGATGTCTTGCTGCAATTATACAAGGCCTTGGTGAGACCACGTCTGGAGTATTGTGTGCAGTTTTGGTCCCTCTATCTGAGGAAGAATGTTCTTGCTATGGAGGGAGTGCAGTGAAGGTTCACTAGACTGATTCTTGGGATGGCAGGACTGACATTAGACTTGTATTCGCTAGAGTATAGAAGAAAGAGAGGGGATCTCATAGAAACACAATTCTAACAGGACTGGACAGACTAGATGCAGGAAGGATGTTCCTGATGACGGGGGAGTCCAGGACCAGGGGTCACAGTCTAAGGATAAGGGGTAAGCCATTTAGGACTGAAATGAGGAAAGATTTCTTCACCCAGAGAGTGGTGAACCTGTGGAATTCTCTATCACGGAAAGCAGTGGAGACCAAATCATTAAATATATACAAGAAAGAGTTAGATATGGTTCTTAGGACTAAAGGGATGGGATGCAGGGAGAAAGCGGGAACAGGGTACTGAGTTTGGTTGATCAGCCATGTTCGTTTTGAATGGCAGAGCAGGCTCAAAGGGCCGAATGGCCTACTCCTGCTCCTATTTTTCTATGTTTCTATGTTTCTAAATGCTGCCTTGATGTCAAGGGCAGTCACTTTCATCTCACCTCTTGAGTTCAGCTCTTTTGTCCATTTTTGGACCAAGGCTGCAATGAGGTCAGGAGCTGAGTGGCCCTGGCGGAAACCAAACTGAGCGTCAGTGAACAGGTTATTGCTGTGTAAGTGCTGCTTGAATAGTGGTGTTACATTTGCTAACTTCCAATCCAATGGGACCATTCTAGAATCTAGGGAATTTTGGAAAATCTTAATCAGCGCATCCACTATCTTTGCAGCTACCTCTTGTAGAACCGTAGCATGTATGCCATCAGGTCCTGGAGATTTGTCAGATTTTAGTCCTTTAAATTTCTCACTTTTTCTCTTCTGATATTAATTACTTTTAGTTCCTTACTCTTATTAGCTCCTTGGTTACCTTTTATTTCTGGTATATAATTTGTGTCTTCTACTGTGAAGACAGATACAAAATATTTGTTCAATGTTGCTGCCATTTCCTCATACCCCATGATCATTTCTCCTGTCTCTGCCTCTAAGGGAACAACGTATACTTTAGCTAATTTTTTATATACTTGTAAAAGCTCTTACAATCTGTTTTTGTATTCCTGGCTAATTTATTCTCATTCTATTTTTTACCTCTTTATGAACTTTTTTGGTTGCCTTTTGCTAGCTTCTAAAACATTTATAGTTCTCAAGCTTACCACTATTTTTTGCAACAATATAAGCATCTCCTTTTAATCTAATACTATCTTTATCTTCCCTAGTAATCCAGGGATGGAATTTTCTTGATGAGTTTTTGTTTGTTAATGGAATGTATTTCGGTAGAACATTTTGTATCATTTCTTTAAATGTTTCCCACTATTTATTTATTGCCATATCTTTTAGTCTATTTACCCAATCAACCTTAGCCAGCTTTCCCCTCATACCTACGTAATTGGCTATCTTTAAGTTTAAGATTCTTTTTTCGGACTGGAGTATGTCACTCTCAAACTTAATAAGGAATTCAATTGTATTTTGATCACTTTTTCCAGTGGATCTTTTACTATAACATGACTAATTAACCCTGCATCTTTGCATAATACTAGATCTAAAATAGCTTTATCCCTAGTTAGTTCCACAACAATTTGTTCCAGGAAACTGTCATGAAAGCATTCTACAAACTCATCTTCCAGAATACCTTTGCCAAATTGATTGGTCCTGTCTATATGAAGATTAAATCCCCCAGAATTATTACATTGCCTTTGTTACAAGCTCCAATTATTTCTTGCTTAATGTTTGGTCCAGTGTTCTGATCTTTGCTATTCCTAATCTCTACCCATACCGATTCTGCTTCCTGATCTTCAGAGTCAAGATTCTTTTTCACTACTGTCCTTATGTCATACATAAAACATACGAATTAGGAGCAGTAGGCTATTCGGCCCCTCGAGCCTGCTCCGCCATTCAATAAGATCATGGCTGATCTGATTGTAGTCTCGACTCCACATTCCCGCTTACCACCAATAACCTTTCATCCCTTGCTAATCAAGCATCTATCTACCTCAGCCTTAAAAATATTTAAAGATTCTGATTCCACTGCCTGTTGAGGAAGAGAGTTCCAAAGACTCACGACCTTCAGAGAGAAAATTTCTCCTCATCTCTGTCTTAAATGGGTGACCCCTTATTTTTAAACAGTGACCCCTAGTTCTAGATTCTCCCACAAGGGGAAACATTCCTTACACATCCACCCTGTCAAGACCCTTCAAAATCTTATATATTTCAATCAAGTCATCTCTTCCACTTCTAAACTCCAGCAGATATAAACCTAGCCTGTCCAACCTGTCCTCATAAGACAACCCACCCATTCTAGCTATTAGTCTAGTAAATAAAAACAAGAAATTCTGGAAATACTCAGCAGGTCAGGCAGCATCTGTGGAGAGAGAAGCATAGTTAATGTTTCAGGTCACTGACCCTTCTTCAGAACTAGCAAATATTAGAAATGTAAAAGGTTATAAGCAAGCAAAGCGGGGGTGGGGCAAGAGATAACAAAGGAGAAGGTGTAAATAGTCTAATTAGTCTAGTAAACCCTTTCTGAACTGCTTCCAACACATTTACATCCTTCCTTAAATAAGGAGAACAATACTGTACACAGTACTCCAGATGTGGTCTCACCAATGCCCTGTGTAACTGAAGCATAACCTTCCTACTTTTGTGTTCAATTCCCCTCATAATAAACAATGACATTCTATTAGCTTTCCTAATTACTGACTGAATCTGCATACTAACCTTTTGCGATTCATGCACTAGGCCACCCAGATCCTTCTGCATCTGAGCTCTGCAATCTCTCACCATTGAGATAACATTCTTCTTTGTTATTCTTCCTGCCAAAATAGACAATTTCACATTTTCCCACATTATACTCCATTTTCCAGATCTTTGCTCACTCACTTAACCTATCTATATCTCTTTGTAGCCTCATGTCCTCTTCACAACTTACTTTCCTACCTATCGTTGTGTCATCAGCAAATTTAGAAACCATACCCTCAGTCCCTTCATCCAAGTCATATATATAAGATTGTAAAAAGTTGAGGCCTCAGCACTGATCCCTGCGGCACATTGCTCATTACATCTTGCCAACCAGAAAATGACCCATTTATGCCTAAAATCTGTTTTCTGTTAGCTAGCCAATCTTCTATCCATGCCTTTACTATCCTTTATTATCAGAGCTACTACTCCTTCAATCTGCCTGTCTTTTCAAAATCTTGTCATAGAGAGATACAGCACCGAAACAGGCCAATTTACCTATCAACCCGCAAGTCTTTGGCATGTGGGAAGAAACCGACGCAGTCATAGGGAGAACTTGCAAACTCCACACAGGCAGTACCCAGAACCAAACCCAGGTCGCTGGAGCTGTAAGGCGGTGGTGCTCACCACTGCGCCACTGTGCCACCCTTTTCTGTTGTGTATCCTGGAATTCTTTTTTCCAATCTTGGTCACATTGTAACTGTGACTCTGTAATGGCGATTAGATGGAAACCATTTACCTCTATTTGTGCCATTAGTTCATCTCTTTTATTGCAAATGTTTTGCACATTCAGATAAAAAGAGACTCTAATTATTTTTTACTATTATTCTTTGTATGGACCTTATTCACTGATGCACTATTACTATTAATCTCTCTGTCCCTACTTGTCCCACACTGCTTGTCTTTACCCAAATCACTACACCATTCTATTGTCTCACCTTTTCTCTTCAGATTTCTAAATCTTCCTTCATCTGAATCCTCCCCTCCACCACCACTTTTAGTTTAAAGCCCTATCCACAGCCCAAGTTATATAATTCACCAGGACACCAATCCCCACCCAATTTAAGTGGAGTCAATCCCAACCTAACAGCTTCCTCTTTCCTGAATACTGGTGCCATGAATTGAAACCCCTTCCTCCCACACCACTCTTTGAGCCACATGTTTACTTCTCTAATCTGCTTGTCCCTATGCCAATTGGCACATGACTCAGGTAACAATCCAGGGATTATTACCTTTAGAGGTTCTGCATTTTAATTTGGACCCTAACTCTTCAAACTCTCAGCAGAACATCATTCCTAGTTTTACCCATGTCATTGGTTCCTACGTGGACCACGACAACTGGAGCCACCCCAACAGTTGGGCTGTGGAATGGACAGATGTGGGGTTATAGAAGTGGAAATAGGCACTCTTTCTGAAGGAGTGGATATGGAATTTGGAAGCTCAGCTTGACATCAAAAAGTTTGCTGAGGTTCAAACTGTTTGAGACAATGGCCAGGAAGAGTATTGAAATCAATGGCAAAGGTACAGAGATTGTGGTGGGACCAAATACAATGGCTTCAGCATGTTTAACTTGAAGGAATTGCAAGTCATTCAAAACTAGGTATTGAACAAGCAGTCTGACAACATGGGATAGTGGAGGGGTCACGAGAGATGATGGAAAGGTAGAGTTGGGTGTTGTCATTGTACATTATTTGGAAGCTGGCTGCACATCTGTAGATGATGTCACATTAGGTACTTATGTCGGCGTTTGCTGCACACAAATTGGCTACCACATTTCCTACACTATGAGTGACTATACTTCACAAAGTACTACATTGGGCTGAAAAGCATTTTGGGATGTTCTAAGGTTGTGAAAGGTGCTACATAAATGCAAATCTTTCTTTCAGGTATACTATAACCAGATGAACCTGCATTTGGCATGACGTCTGTTACATATGAGTACTGAATAGAAGTGACTTTAGGATTTTGGGTTTGTTAAATAGGGTGGTCGAGGAGGTACACTGCACCCACATGTATTTCTTTCCCTTCAGTCCTCATTTCCCCATCTGCACCTCCAGGGTACACGTATCAGGATTGTGCTGAGGATTGTGAAAGGTTGCATAAACAATTTTAAGACCCCCACCTTTAATAATGATTCACAGTACCGATTATTTTGTTCTGGCTTTCATTTGTTACCTTTTTTTATTTTAAGAGATAGTTTGATGGCAAGAATAGGAACTAATTACAGTAAAACAGGAACATAAGGCAGAAAAGACAAGTAAGAAATGGATGAGTGAAAGTAAGATCAATATTTGTTGATCTCTAACATACAAAAACAATTTAGTTTTGAAATACAGGAAACATAAAAATGGCAGATGGGAATCTATGTACATGACTATTTTATCCCTATTGTTATGAAAACGTGCGATGTCAAATGATGATCTTTTAATCCACCAGCTGGAAACCTGAACTAAACTTAAAAGAAAAATAAAAAGATAAAAGGTGACTTTTCTAGCAGCTAAGTTGGCCACCACAATTTGCATCACTATAACCCACATTCCAATGCATCAAGGTGGAGACAAGTTGTCTGCCCAGTCCCAGTAAGAACAATTACCTGGGGAATTTGAGTGAGCTACCGCTCCTGCTCCCATTAGCAGGACATTAAGGCTATCACTTGGGCATTAAACTGGTGGAGGCGAACCACTCAGACCTAATCAGTTGAACAATGGAACCCTGGTTCAGTGAAGGGAATTCCTAGACATAAACTGATTAAGTTGCAAGAGGGAATACATACTGATAGCCATTATGTTCAATCATTGGGAATGGTCATGTGGCAGGCCCACCATCCATGTGTTAAAGCTGGTGTTTTCTCTGCAGCAACCAGACAAGCAGCTAGACACCGACAAGAGAAGACCCAAGTAGGGTCCATCCTCTCTCTCTATCTCTCTCTCTCCAGTCCACCTTGCAAACTTCAAACCCTGCCTGCTGACTGTAACCACCGAGGCCCATCAGTGCTGCAGACAGAGAACCCGTGAAGGAAATCATCTACATTCCTGTCTCCAGTCATACACTGCGACAGTCATGTAACCATCTGTCCATCTCTGTGAAAGCTGGGAGTTCCCCTTGGAAAAAGCAGACAAGCCAGAGAATCAGACTGTGCAGAAGCCAGAAGGGCTATCTCTCTCTCTCTCTATCTCTCCAACTCTCCAGAAGGCCTGGTTGGGCTTGTAAAGCCTAGCTGCCAGTTGCTAGATCCAAGACAAAGATACCAGGGGAAGAATGCCACCAACAATTCTGCCACCAAGAAAACCCTGAACCAGGTGCGCAAGCCAAAGACTTCAAAAACACAACTTCAGCCAGAAGACAATGGAATCACCCAACCCCACAGACTGTGTAATAAATAGTTTTTATTTATTCTGGACTCTAAACCGACCACAAATCTACTACTCATCATTCTGTAATCGATTTGTGGGTGTGTGATTCTCATGTGAGTGTGTACATGAATGTGTGGCATAATTTTATTATTTTATTTAGATCGGGTTTAGATTATTAAGTATAATAAACTCACCTCTTTCTTGTTCAAAGTGAAGAAAACCTGTCTGAAGGTAAAAGGTAAACATTCACTCAAGTGATAATCACATCCATGGGTTAAAAAGGAATAAACCCTGTTGTGGCCAAATAGGAGGAAGGACAAGAGGGGAGCCTTGTGATGCCTCCTCACCTGATTGTAACACTCCCAAAGAGGGAAGGAACCAAAAAAAAGAGTTACATTTATACAGCGCCTTTCACAACCAGACAACCCAAAGTGCTTTACAGCCAAAGAAGTACTTTTGAAGCATAATAACGGTTGTAATGTAGGAAATGCAGCAGCCAATTTGTGCACAGCAAGCTCCCAAAAAAGCAATATGATAATGACCAGATAATCTGTTTTTGTGGAGTTGCTTGAGGACTAAATATTGGTCAGGATACCAGGGATAACTCCCCTGCTCTTCTTCAAAATAGTGCTATGGGATTCTTTACTTCCACCTGAGTGGGCAGACGGGGCCTTGGTTTAAAGTCTCATCCGAAAGACAAAAGAAACATGAGGTCCACAAGAGAGATCTTTGCCCAGCCTTTGGGAAGGTGTGGCAGCAAGTGTGAAAAAACAACCATTTCACAGCAAAATATTGCAAAAAAGAATTGCTTAAATACAGACAGACAGTTTGAGCAATAGGTGAAGGAGCAAGGACAAAAGAAGTCTTTGTCATCAATGAGGTCACTCCGATCGGTTTGGATGACCCAGAGTGCATTACACTTAAGTTGGAGCCAGGAAACTACCTAATATTTCAAAATAGACATAGGTGCACAACGTAACTTACTTTCCTGTACTGGTGAAGCGAATTATCAAGAGATTTTAAGCTTTCAAAGGTGGAACTGCTTAAATCCGCGATGGTAGCTAATGATGGAACAAGCCTCCCCATTAAAGAACAGGTACGTGTCCTTGTCCAACGTGATGACTTTATGTGTAAGCTGGATTGTAAACTCCTCAATAGTACGATTATAAGGCCTTTGCTGGGTAGAAGGCCTGCCTGGGCACGTGCATCATTAAACATACAGATAATGGTGAAATTAATAGAACACCCACTGCTGGTGTATCAGCATACGTGATCATCAACTACAAGCCACTAACCAAGGAATGTTAAATACTGAAACATCTATAAGTATTCAGTGATGGGGTAAGACAAGTTGAGGGAGAATACCGATTAAGGCTCGACAAGGCAGTAGATCCAGTCCAATATGTCCCACGTTGAGTATCAGTGACTTTAAGGGATAAGCTGAAGGAAAACCTGTATGCCCTGATCAGACATCATTGCTCTTGTAACAACAGTGACCTCATGAATCAGTTCAATAGTAGTTGCACTGAAGAAAAACAGCACACAATGCATCTGCTTCGATCCCAAAGTCTTAAACAAAGCTATCAAGCCAGAGCATTATCCTGTACCGACTATTAATGATGTAGCTACAGGCCGACACAATGCTAAAGTCTTCATGATTCTTGCCGTCCACAATGGATTTTGGCACATGAGCCTCGATGAAAAGTCATACGCAACCACATTCCACACACCACTGGAAGCGCAACCCATTTGGGGTCAGCTCAGTGCCAAATGTCTTCCAAGACAAGATGCATGAGCTGGTGGAAGGACTTGAAGTATAGAGGTTATTGCAAATGATTTTATAATGGTTGGTTTTGGTGAAAAGCTTGAAGTAGCAATTTGAGTCCATGACAAACAACTGAAAGCTTTTCCTCATCAATGAAACGATTGTGATGTGGTGTTAAACATTGACAAAATGAAACCTTGTAGGCAAGAAGTTCCTTTTATCAGACACGTTGCTAAGGGAAGAGGACTTTGTGTTAATTCAGCCAAAGTTACAGCAGTTTTGGAGATGCTGTCACCAACTGATGTAGCAGGGATATAGTGACTGCTTGGACTTGTTCAATCTTTGAGTAAGTTTCTCCCGTATCTGTCAGACACCATAAAATCACTTAGAGATTTGCCGCGTAAGGGTGCAGAGTGGTTCTGGGGAGTATCATAAGAATTGGCAGTGCACCAACTCAACATAGCAGTCACCAGGACGTCAGTTCTCCATTATTTTGTTCTCAAGGAAGAAATCACTATCCAATGTGATTCATCTCAATCTGGATTTGGAGCAGCAATGATGCTGAATGGACAGTTGATCGCCTATGCATTAAGAGCATCAACATCAGCAGAGACGAGATAATGAACAGATCGAGAAAGAACTCCTGGTGACAGTGTTTCATCTGTGATAAATTTGAAGCCTACATCTATGGCCAGAATGTGGTGAATATTGAAATGGATCACAATCCATTGGAATCAATAGTGTTGAGGCTACTAAATAACAATCCTAAGCAACATCAAAGAATGCTATCTGAGAGTTGCATATAAGAAAGGGAGAAGATGGTCTGAGCAGATACGCTGAGCAGAGCATACGTGCCAGATATTAATGCCTGTGATTTTACACATGAGCTGTAAGACACTAATCATTGCGAATCACTTCCAGTTGGAGACTCAAGCTGGCAACAAGTTAATCATGTTGCAGCAGATGACCTGGTTCAGTAGTAATTGCAGGTAATCATCCAGCAAGATTAGCCTGGAGTCAAGTCAGAGGTAGCTCAATGCCTCCACCCTTATTTTGACATACAAAATGAATTAACTGTCCAAGGTGAATTGATACCCATGGGACAGCAACTCATGTTGCCGGCATGTGCATTGCATAAGGAATTAATGTCAATAACACAATCAAAGCACAGCAGCATACAGGTTGTATTCATAGATAGCCAAGGAGACCCCCCAAGATGTGACAGAGGCAAACTTTAGACAGCCTTTTCTGGTCCAGAATGTTAACAGAGCTTAAACAAAACATTGCGAAATGTGATACCTATTTGACTCATTTGAGATCTCCAAGGTGGTTCCAAGTGGTAAGGAACCACCACTACAATACAGTATTGCGACTGGGCATTGGTTGAAGGTTGCAGCTGACCTTTGTGAGCTACATGTCCATACCCTGCTCATCATGTATGATTATTACAGTAAATTTATCAAATTAGCCAATCTCACTTCAGTTACTTCACGCAATGTTCTGAGAGAACAGAAGGAAATGTTTGCAAGATTTGGACTACCCTATCCTAATAATGGATTACAGTTCACAATTTGCATCAGCAGAATTTGCAGTATTTGCTAAGAAGTGGATTTAAACATGTGACATCATCGCCTCACTACCCGCGTCCAATGGCAAAGCCGATAATGCCATCAAGACCTTCAAACTACTCTTCACAAAATGCAAGGAATCTGGTCAATCAGCGTTTCTAGCTCTATTAGATTGGCAGAACATGTTGAAGGTGCAGGTTCAAGTCCTGAAACTATGCATCATTGGTGGAAGGCACTACTCCCTATAGCTGGAACACTCATGTGCTTTTTGGCATGAAGCAATATCAGCAATATTACCACGGCATGCATGCTAAACCACTTCAAGCAATACACCTGGTGATACAGTGCAGATGAAACTCCCGAGCCACAGTACTTGGACTGCTGGTATATGCAAAAGTTTGGTGGGTCTTAAAAGCTATGATGTGCAAGTCGGAGACTCATCATACCGCAGGATTCATATTCACTTGATCTATGTTGATAAGCCATCTGTAAGCAACATTTGCAAAATTGAAGACTTTTCTGAAATGCAGGTTCCCTGTGTTTCCCTAAACTGTCCACAGTCTCCAAAGCAAATGCCAACACCTACAACACTGAAAACTCCTGGTACTCAGACAATCGAACACAGAATTGGAGGACAGCTGCAGCCTCCATCTCATTTGAAGGACTACTCATTTTTGTGGAGCCTGCTTATGATTGTGTGTTTTGTTTCATCTAAATTTCAGAGTTCTACTATGTATGTATTTTTGAACTCTGAAATAGTTAGATAGTATAAGTAGTAAAAATAGTTTAAGAACTGCAACTCAGACACGGCAAATAAAGCAACTCAAGAAGAAAACAAAACAAAAACCCAGAGGAACCAATATTTATTTAGAGATACAGCACTGAAACAGGCCCTTCGGCCCACCGAGTCTGTGCCGACCATCAACCACCCATTTATACTAACCCTACACTAATCCCATATTCCTACCACATCCCCACCTTCCCTATATTCCCCGACCACCAACCTATACTAGGGGAAATGTATAATGGCCAATTTACCTATCAACCTGCAAGTCTTTGGCGGTGGGAGGAAGCCGGAGCACCCGGCGAAAACCCACGCGGTTCACAGGGAGAACTTGCAAACTCCGCACAGGCAGTACCCAGAATTGAACCTGGGTCGCTGGAGCTGTGAGGCAATATGAAAAATAATACTCAAAAGAAAAAGAACACACACATGTGCACGTACACGGACATGTGCACATGCACACGCACACACACACACACACACACACACACACACACACACACACACAAAACTTTCTGTGAGGGAAAAGATGTAATGTGGGGCGCACATTTACTGTATTGTTGCACGGCTCGCACATGACTTCCCTTTGTTCTCACTTTCCTGCGTGTAGGTTGGACTGCAGACTCAGAACTCAATACTAGCTCTTGCAACTCCTCTAAGTTAACGTGTTATTTCATATACTTAATAAACCATTTATACTCTTTCAAACATGCATGGCTATACCTACTCTTCAAAGAAGTGTCGACACACCAGTTAAAAGAGAAATAACGTTTCTGGAATCTCTCATTTCCTTTCTCCACCCATTGTATGTATTTTTTTCTCAGAAAAGTTGCATTTATTTTAAGAGTTTGTGAAAATCACCCAAATACTCATTGTTTTTTTTATTCGTTCGGGGGATGTGGGTGTCACTGGCTAGGACAGCATTTATTGCCTATCCCTAATTGCCCTTGAGAAGGTGGTAATGAGCTGTCTTCTTGAACCGCTGCAGTACTTGGGGTGCAGGTACACCTACAGTGCTGTTAGGAAGGGAGTTCCAGGATTTTGACCCAGCAACAGTGAAGGAACAGTGATATAGTTCCAAGTCGGGATGGTGTATGGCTTGGAGGGGAACTTGCAGGTGGTGGTGTTCCCATGCCCTTGTCCTTCTACGTGGTAGAGGTCGCAGGTTTGGAAGGTGCTGTTGAAGGAGCCTTGGTGAGTTGCTGCAATGGATCTTGGAGACGGTACACACTGCTGCCACTGTGCGTCGGTGGTGGAGGGAGTGAATGTTGAAGGTGGTGGATAGTGTGCCAATCACGTGGGCTGCTTTGTCCTGGATTGTGTCGAGCTTCTTGAGTGCTGTTGGAGCTGCACCCATCCAGGCAAGTGGAGAGTATTCCATCACACTCCTGACTTGTGCCTTGTAGATTGTGGACAGGCAGTGGGGAGTCAGGAGTTGAATTACTCGCTGCAGAATTCCTAGCCTCTGACCTGCTCTTGTCACCACAGCATTTATGTGGCTGGTCCAGTTCAGTTTGTGCTCAATGGTGACCCCCCCCCCCCTCCCCAGGATATTGTTAGTGGGCGATTCAGTGATGGTAATGCTATTGAACAGCAAGGGGAGATGGTTAAATTCTCTCTGGTTTGAGATGGTTATTCCCTGGCACTTGTGTGGTGCGAGTGTAACTTGCCATTTATCAGCCCAAGCCTGGATGTTGTCCAGGTCTTGCTGCATATGGACATGGGCTACTTCAGTATCTGAGGAGTTGCGAACGGTGCTGAACATTGCACAATTAGTGAACATCCCCACTTCTGATCTTATGATGGATGGAAGGTCATTGATGAAGCAGCTGAAGGTGGTTGTGCCTAAGACACTACCCTGAGGAACTCCTGCAGTGATGTCCTGGGACTGAAATGATTGACCTCCAACAACCACAACCATCTTCCTTTGTGCTAGCCTCCAACCAGCAGAGAGTTTTCCCCCTGATTCCCATTGACTCCAGTTTTGCTAGGTCTCCTTGATGCCATACTCGGTCAAATGCTGCCTTGATGTCAAGGACGGTCACTCTCACCTCTGGAGTTCAGCTCTTTTGTCCATGTTTGGACCAAGGCTATAATGAGGTCAGGAGCTGAGTGGCCCTGACAGAACCCAAACTGAGCATCAGTGAGTTGGTTATTGCTGAGCAAGTACCGTTTGATAGCACTATCGGCGATCCCTTCAATCATTTGCAGATGATCGGGAGTAGACTGATAGGGCAGTAACTGACCAGGTCAGATTTGTTCTACTTTTTGTGCACAGGACATACCTGGGAATTTTCCACATTGCCAGGTAGATGCTGGTGTTGTCACTGTACTAGGGCCGCTGCTAGTTCTGGACTACAAGTCTTCAATACTATTGCCGGAATGTTGTCAGGACCCATAGCCTTTGCAGTATCCAGTGCCTTTAGCCATTTTTTGATATCACATGGAGTGAATCGGATTGGCTGAAGACTGGCATCTGTGATGCTGGGAACCTCAGGAACAGGCCGAGCTGGATCATCCACTCGGCACTTCTGGCTGAAGATGGATGCAAATGCTTCAACCTTATCTTTTGCACTGATGTGCTGGGCTTCCCCATCGTTGATCACGGGGATGTTTGTGGAGCCGCCTCCTTCTGTTAGTTGCTTGATTGTCCACCACCACTCACGACTGGAAGTGGCAGGACTGCAGAGCTTACATCTGATCCGTTGGTTCTGGGATTGCTTAGCTCTGTCCATTGCATGCTGCTTCCACTGTTTGACATGCAAGTAGTCCTGGGTTGTAGCTTCACTAGGCTGAGACCTCATTTTTAGGTATGCCGGGTGCTGCTCCTGGCATGCCCTCCTGCATTATTCATTGAACCATGCTCGGTCCCCCGGCTTGCAGAGTGGGGGATATGCTGGGCCATGAAGTTACAAATTGTGGTTGAATACAATGCTGCTGCTGCTGATGGCCCACAGCGCATCATGGATGCCCAGTTTTGAGTTGCTAGATCTGTTTGAAATCTATCTCATTCAGCACAGTGGTAGTGCCACACAACACAATGGTGAGTACCCTTAGTGTGAAGATGGAACTTCATCTCCACAAGGACTATGTGTTGGTCACTCCAACCAATACTGTCATGGACAGATGCATCTGCAACAGGTAGATTGGTGCGGATGAAGTCAAGTATATTTTTCCCTCTTGTTGGTTCCCTCACCACCTGCGGCAGACCTAGTCTAGGAGCTATGTCCTTTAGGATTCGGCCAGCCCGTTGAGTAATGGTGCTACCGAGCCACTCTTGGTGATGGATATTGATGTCCCCAACCCAGAGTTCATTTTGTGCCCTTGAAATTGGTGTCCTACATGGAGAAGTACTGATTCATCACCCTGGGCGGGGTGGGGGTGGGGGGGGAGGGGTGTTGGGGGTGCGGGTTGGTAATCAGCAGGAGGTTTCTTGCCCATGTTTGACCTGATGCCATGAAACTTCATGGGGTCCGGAATTAATTTTGAGGACTCCCCCTCCCGACTATATAACACTGTGCCGCCACCTCTGGTGGGTCTGTCCTGCCGGTGGAACAGGACATACCCAGGGATGGTGATGATGGTGTCTGGGACGTTGTCTGCAAGGTATGATTCCGTGAGTATGACTATGTTAGGTTGTTGCTTGACTAGTCTGTAGGACAGTTGTTCCAATTTTGGCACCAGCCCCCAGGTGTTAGTAAGGAGGACTTTGCAGGGTCGTCAGAGCTGGGTTTGCTGTTGTTGTTTCCAGTGCTTAGGTCAATACCGGGTGGTCTGTTTGGTTTCATTCCTTTTCTTAGACTTTATAGTGAGTAGCCGGCTAGGCCATTTCAGAGGGCATTTAAGAGTCAACCACATTGCTGTGGATCTGGAGTTGCATATGGGCCAGACCTGGTAAGGATGGCAAATTTCCTTCCCTATAGGACATTAGTGAATCAGATGGGTTTTTACAACAATCAACAATGGTTTTAGGATCACTGTGCTTTTACTATTCACTTCTATCACTTGGGTGGTACCTAAAAGTTTTCCCCAGTTCTGACTTGGGGGTAAAATACCCACTTTTCAGTTTGATTATGCATCTGTGGTATTCTGTACGATTTCCTCTTATTTTATAATATTCATTCTCAGTGTGGACATTGCCTTTATTTACTGTCCATCCTTCTGATCTTGACAGGCATAAATGACCTTTTCCGTAGTGTTTAGGAATTATTTTTTGGAGGGATAAGACTACTGAAAGTTGTACTGGAAATGAATAATTATTCCCTTAGCAAATTCTATCCATTCATCTTCTACTTGTTACTCCCATCTATTTTCTGGGTAAAATTAGCAAACAGGAAAATATGGCATCAGAAGAGCAATATTATGTTTGCACTAATATGACAAAGCCCCTTCACCACCAGTTGATCGAAGTACATTATAAAATGCTGTTCGACAAAAGTATATGGAAATTATAATGATGAAAGGTCACAGACATGAAACATTACCTCTGTTTCTCTCTCCACAGATGCTGTGTTTTTCCAGCACTTTCTGTTTTCATTTCAGATTTTCACTATCCACAGTATTTTGCTTTTGTATGAAAAAGATAACCTCAGGTCACCCACCTGACATGCTACTTGTGGTTCAAAAATAGAGTAGTCTGAAATAGATATCGAGCCATCCTTTTCCACCAGGGAGCTAAAAAAGGAAGGGAATTCATTATCATAACTATAAATGATCATCTTGTGATCTCTACTATTCTAAATCTGATACTTCATTTCAGTTCTAAGAAAATAAGATGATTAAAGCTATGAATTATTCTTTCATATCTGTCGGTAATCAAGAATTATGTCAGTTAATGCTCAAAAATTGCACATTTGAAGAACAAGGAGTTATATTTTCTTCCTTTTTGAATACTTTTTTTTGCATATTCCAACGATGCCATATCAGAACAGCAGCCAAAAGTGATGATGCTACAGGTAATTTTGTTACCTAGGATTTCATTCATGTGAGCAACTGAACATCATCCAGTCACAATGCACCTATAATAATGATCCTTTAATACATCTTTAACAGCTAATTTACCGTTTAAACAGTATAATCCAGTTATGGTGTATGTACTTCTTATGTGTGATGGCTAAACAAAAATGGGAGAAATTCCTGTATTATCCACAAGCGCTTGCTTGTATGTAGTAAGAAATGCAAAAGAAATATTACGGGATGATTTGATGTTTAGATTTTGGCTCAATAACCTTGATCTGACATTTAGTAGATAAGTAAGAAAGGTAATATAAAATCATAGAATCACAGAAAGTCAATTAGAGATTGCCTGTTTCTAATGCTCTAAAAACTTTGGAGATACAAAGATTAGCTTTGAGGTATAGGACATCTAATAGCATTAACAAATGGTGAGGAAACATCACCTGCAAAGCTGCAATACCAAGGGAAAAATACGAGTAATATCTATTAACTACCTACTGCAGTCTGGTTCAAGAGAATTCCTGACAGAAAGGACTGACCTGCCATTTTGATCACAGAATCATAGAAACTTACAGCATAGAAGGAGGCCATTCAGTCTGTCATACCTATGCTGGCTTTTTGAAAGAGCAATCATGCTTAGTCCCACATCCCCACTTTTTGTTTGTAACCCTGTAAGTTTCTTATTCTCAAGTATCTGTCCAACTCCTTTGTAAGGCAGCTCACCACCACCTTCTCAAGAGCAATTAGGGATGCACAATAAATGCTGGCCTAGCCAGCGACGCCCACATCCCCCGAATGAATAAAAAAAACATCCAGCAGGTCGAGCGTTCTAGATCCCGACAACGCTCCAACTGAAAAAAAATTCTCATCTCTCTAGATTTTTGCCAATAATTTTATATGCACGTTTAAACATATTTTTAGGGAACATAGGAACAGGAGTAGGCCATTCAGTCCATCGGGCCTACCCCACCATTCGATATGATCATGGCTGATCTTCCACTTCAATGCCTTTTTCCCACACTATCCTCATATCCCCTGATGTCATTTGTATTTAGAAATCTGTCAATCTCTATATTCTTCACGGATCATGTTATGGTGAATATTTCAAATGTACAGCTTTCAGACATTAGAGTCATAAAAATTAACAAAATGATCAGCATAATAGTTTTACAAAAGATGAAATTTGTGAAAACACGAGTTTTTAATTTGTGTTAGTTGTCTAGTTTTTGTCAATCCTCTGGTTACACAGACCTCAGTCCATGCACAAACTGCAGATCACAGAAACAAAGCAATCGTGGAATTACTGCTGTTCAGTAGAATCATATTTCTCAATCTCAGTTCATTTTTAACAGTTAATTTATTATGAAATGAAAATGCATTTATTTATATTGTGTAAAAGATTCTAGATTTACAACTGTCCAACTCAGATACTGAAGGTGCATACTTGATTGCAGTATTTCAACTGTTCTTCAAAAGTTACTACCAATGCACTACTTAACTATCCGAAGTGTCCCACATGTATTCAACTTAACCTTTAGTGATTTACAAAGAACTGGAAATTTAATCAAAAACTTCATGCATTGTCAGTGAGGTTTTCAAACTGTGGGCTATGAGCCCCTCTTGCTTGATGGTATTCTAGAATCATCTTGGATTGCTGCAACAGAAACATTCTAACAGTCATAACAGTTTCCTTTTTCCTTCTTTCATACTATGCTACTATACTCTCATTTGCAGAATAACATTCTGCTTTACAGTTTTGGTGCCCAGTAGCATCCCAATCAGGACCAAAGGTAGTTTGCTACCCAGCTGTGGTCTGCGTGAGCAATATTCTCAGCTCATTTACATTATTTTCATGGGAACTGATCTATTACTGGATTGATTTTTAATTAAGAGAAGATGTTAAGATAGATGTTTAGTTGGTGTTCTCCTTGTTTACATATTTCTAAGTTACAGTTTTAAAGGATTAAAGGTCATCACAGTTGAATTATACTTTGCATCCTCCATAAAAATGCAAGAAATTCTCCTGAATAAATTGGGTTCTGCTTGCTTTCACTGTTTCTTCCCTGAATAAAGGCTGGTGCTTGAATGAGCCAGTCACAAGTGCAACATTAACAATCTCTTAAAGGTTATTATGGAAAAACCTGTGCTTGGTTAACTCCCTTGGCAGATTTAATATGTCTGAGCTCATGCAGCTTGTTCGTGGCCTGTGGAAGGAAGGACACTTTCTCATTTAATATTTGCTTATTTCCTTAAAATCATAGATTTATGAACTCACCTAAAACATAATCCTCTCAGGAAAATGATACAAAGACTTGCATTTATATATCGCCTTTCATGACCACAGGACATCTCAAAGCAGTAACAGCAGTTACAGCCAATGAAGTCCTTTTGTAGTCACTGTTGTAATGTTGGAAATGCAGCAGGCTATTTGCACACGGCAAACTCTCACAAACAGCAATGTAATAATGACCAAATAATCTTTTTTGTGATGTTCATTGAGCTATAAATATTGGCCAGATATTGGGGATAACTCCCTGCCTCTTCTTCGAAATGGCACCATTTGAAGGACAACATGGGGTTTACTCCATGTTTGAGATTCTGAAGTTACAAGGTTTCAGTGGAAACAAACAGTCAGATAGCCCAGTCAAGAATCAAGGGCGCAATAAGCGCCTGATAACCTTAAGAACCAGACAATGGAAGGAGGGGGCTCAAGTACTGTACAAATCTAAGGATTGAAGAGGTGTGAAAGACTGCCTTCCTGGTATTGATTATCAGCAGGAAATAGGTGATTGTGTCTTTTGCAGAAGACCTTTTTTTAAAAAGAAAGGAATATCAAGAATGAGGACATAAATTGCCAATCAGAACTAAAGGTTTGGAGCATTGCCACATTTGGCGACGCGATGGCCAGGCCAGGAGCAAGAAATGTATAAACGTACATGGAGATCGGGTTATGTTACTGTTCCTGCAGGCAGTCAAAGAAGACGGAAGATCTTGGTCAACTCCACCAAGGGACCTACGAACACCATCGGCAGACCAACTGAGGGGTGATTCTAAGTATTAAGTTAGGAAATTAAATTGGGAAATTTAGTTAGGAATAGAGAGTTTAACCGATGTTTAGCTTCTAGCAGAACAGGGTCCTGGGTCATGTAACTGTAGTTGCAACTGTAACTTGAGATTACTGAGTGTAGCTGTTCTCTAAGGATTGTGAATAATTCAATAAAGTGATTGTGAGTTATCAGAAGAAACTTGTCTTGCTGGTTATTCTGCTCAAGTCATACATTTGTCAGGAATTCAAGTTGGGAGGTGGGGTCTTCAAGTGAGGAAAAGAATCCCCCACACCATAGAATCTTTTACATCCATCTGAGAGAGCAGACAGGGCCTCAGCTCAACATCCCATTGAAAAGGCAGCACCCTCTCAGTACTATACTAGAGTGTTAGCCTTGATTTTTGCACTCAACTCTTGGAGTGGGACTTGAACCCACAACTGTCTAACTCAGAGACAAGAGTGCTACCTGTTAGCTACAGCTGACTGTATTTCTACTTTAGCCTCCAAGCTTATGCAGTCACTTCACTGCTGATCACTTGTCCTATTTCTAATTCATACTTATAACACTTTTTATTTTCCCTTGAAGGCTTACTCTCTCTGTTGAGAAATCTAAATTAGGCTATATGACACTGAATAGAGGTTTTATTCATTTCCAGATAGCTCTATTGGACATTATAATTAGCTTAATTATCTCCCAAATATTTTCATATTCTCATCGACAGGTTTGCGTCTGCCTGCAATGAATTTGGCCTAACCATCAGCCTCAAGAAAACGAACATCATGGGGCAGGATGTCAGAAATGCTCCATCCATCAATATTGGCGACCACGCTCTGGAAGTGGTTCAAGAGTTCACCTACCTAGGCTCAACTATCACCAGTAACCTGTCTCTAGATGCAGAAATCAACAAGCGCATGGGTAAGGCTTCCACTGCTATGTCCAGACTGGCCAAGAGAGTGTGGGAAAATGGCGCACTGACACGGAACACAAAAGTCCGAGTGTATCAGGCCTGTGTCCTCAGTACCTTGCTCTACGGCAGCGAGGCCTGGACAACGTATGCCAGCCAAGAGCGACGTCTCAATTCATTCCATCTTCGCTGCCTCCGGAGAATACTTGGCATCAGGTGGCAGGACTATATCTCCAACACAGAAGTCCTTGAAGCGGCCAACACCCCCAGCTTATACACACTACTGAGTCAGCGGCGCTTGAGATGGCTTGGCCATGTGAGCCGCATGGAAGATGGCAGGATCCCCAAAGACACATTGTACAGCGAGCTCGCCACTGGTATCAGACCCACCGGCCGTCCATGTCTCCGTTATAAAGACGTCTGCAAACGCGACATGAAATCGTGTGACATTGATCACAAGTCGTGGGAGTCAGTTGCCAGCATTCGCCAGAGCTGGCGGGCAGCCATAAAGACAGGGCTAAATTGTGGCGAGTCGAAGAGACTTAGTAGTTGGCAGGAAAAAAGACAGAGGCGCAAGGGGAGAACCAACTGTGCAACAGCCCCAACAAACAAATTTCTCTGCAGCACCTGTGGAAGAGCCTGTCACTCCAGAATTGGCCTTTATAGCCACTCCAGGCGCTGCTTCACAAACCACTGACCACCTCCAGGCGCGTATCCATTGTCTCTCGAGATAAGGAGGCCCAAAAGAAAGAAACTAATTTTCATAGTGGTCACATGGTCATACTCTTAAAATTAATATTGTTGGTAAGGAAATGCCATGTATTGAAGGGTGAAGATTTTCTCTGTGCACTATGTTTAGAAAAATTATAAACATGCTCACAAAGAGTTTACAATTTTGTTCCACATAGCAGAGATGAAATCTCTCAAATTGTTCTCAAAGGAAATTTCCAGTCAGTTCCCTCTTAATATAAGCATCTGTAAGAGATTTGATACTTCTCTTTATCTCTGTTGCACATTTGATGCAAATTCTTACCTTTAGCAGCAATTTTAAAGCCCCTTTCATTGAATTGGCTGCTAGGTTCTTTGAGGATTTCAGGATTTTAGTTGTGCAAAAGTCCAAAAGAAATTTCAAGTCAGCAACCTGCAAACCTCATCTTGCAGAGATAGATATCAAGCAACCTTACAGACTAGACTGGGAACATCCTGATCTCACTGCTGATTCTACTCCGGAAGAACTCTGGGAGCACATCAAAGTTGCAGTACTGGATACTTCCAATGAGGTCATCGGACCCATCACCAAGAAGAATAGGGACTGATTTGATGAAAATGACAAGGAAATTCAAGATCTGCTAGAAATAAAGAGGTCAGCTGGCCAGACAAGAGAAAAAGACAGCCTATCGTGAAGCATGCAGCATCCTTCAATGTAAACTGAAGAACATCCAAAATGACTGGTGGATTGCACTTGCGGAAAATACTCAACTGTACGCTGATACTGACGTTTCTATGAAGCATTAAAATCTTTCTTTGGACCAACATATCAAATCCAAAACCCCCTGAGGAGCGCCTATGGCAAGACCCTACTGACCTACAAGGAGTCAGTCCTGGATCGCTGGTCGGAGCACTTTGAAACTCTCTTCAGCACCAAGTGCACAGTGCATGATACTGCCATCAATCACATCCAACAACAGCCTGTCAAAGAAGAACTGGATGACAGCCCAGCTCTGGAGGAAACCGTGACTGCCATTAACCAGATGAAGAACAACAAAGCCCCTGGAGCCAGAATAATAATAATACAGCGCAGAAGAGGCCCTTCGGCCCATCGAGTCTGCATCGATGCATTAAAGACACCTGACCTGTCTACATAATCCCATTTGCCAGCACTTGGCCCATAGCCTTGAATGTTATGATGTGCCAAGTGCTCATCCAGGTACTTTTTAAAGGATGTGAGGCAACCCGCCTCTACCACCCTCCCAGGCAGGACATTCCAGACAGTCACCACCCTCTGGGTAAAAAAGTTCTTCCTCAAATCCTCCTTAAACCTCCTGCCCCTCACCTTAAACTTGTGTCCCCTCGTAACTGACCCTTCAACTAAGGGGAACAGCAGCTCCCTATCCACCCTGTCCATGCCCCTCATAATCTTGTACACCTCGATCAGGTCACCCCTCAGTCTTCTCTGCTCCAGCGAAAACAATCCAAGCCTATCCAACCTCTCTTCATAGCTTAAATGTTCCATCCCAGGCAACATCCTGCTGAATCGCCTCTGCATCCCCTCCAATGCAATCACATCCTTCCTATAACGTGGCGACCAGAATTGTACACAGTACTCCAGCTGTGACCTTACCAAAGTTCTGTACAACTCCAACATGACCTCCCTGCTTTTGTAATCTATGCCTCGATTGATAAAGGCAAGTGTCCCATATGCCTTTTTCTCCACCCTATTAACCTGCCCTTCTGCCTTCAGAGATCTATGGACAAACACGCCAAGGTCCCTTTGTTCCTCGGAACTTCCCAGTGTCAGGCCATTCATTGAATACTTCCGTGTCACATTACTGCTTCCAAAGTGTATCACCTCACACTTTTCAGGGTTAAATTCCATCTGCCACTTTTCTGCCCATTTGACCATCCTGTCTATATCTTCCTGTAACCTAAGACACTCAACCTCACTGTTAACCACTCGGCCAATCTTTGTGTCATCCGCAAACTTACTGATCCTACCCCCCACATAGTCATCTATGTCGTTTATATAAATGACAAACAATAGGGGACCCAGCAGATCCCTGTGGTACGCCACTGAACACTGGCTTCCAGTCACTAAAACAGCCGTCTGTCATCACTCTCTGTCTCCTACAGCTAAGCCAAGTTTGAATCCACCTTATCAAGTTACCCTGTATCCCATGTGCATTTGCTTTCTTGATAAGTCTCCCATGTGGGACCTTGTCAAAGGCTTTGCTGAAATCCATGTAAACTACATCAACTGCACTACCCTCATCTACACACCTGGTCACATGCTCAAAAAATTCAATCAAATTTCTTAGGCATGACCTCCCTCTGACAAAGCCATGCTGACTATTCCTAATCAAATTTTGCCTCTCCAAGTGGAGATAGATTCTCTTCTTCAGAATTTTCTCCAATGGAATTCCACCCTTGAAGCATGGTGGCCTTGCCCTCTACGCCAAGCTCCATGAGTTCTTCATGGCCTGCTGGGAAAATGGGCAGAATTCCACGGGATCTTCGTAATGCCTTTATCATCACCTTGGACAAAAACAAAGGAGAAAAATCAGACTGCTCCAACTACTGTGGGATCATCCTCCTTTCTATTTCTGGGAAGATGCTGGCTAGAATACTTCTGAACAGGTTTGTGCCTACCATTGCGGAAGAAAACTTCCCTGAGAGCCAGTGTGGTTTCAAAGCAAAGAGGGTACCACAGCCATGGTATTTGCATTCTGACAATTACAAGAGAAGTGTTGTGAGCAAAACAAAGGCATGTACATCACTTTCGTAGACCTCACCAAGGCTTCGACACTGTGAGCAGAGATGGATTTTGGAAAATCCTTGAAAAACTTGGATGACCACCCAAGTTTCTGGCCATGGTGAAGCAGTTTCATGAAAATCAGTCAGGACAAGTCAAGCAAAACAGCGACCTCTCAAGTCTCTTCAGTATCTCCAATGGCGTGAAGCAGGGATGTGTGCTGGCCCCAACCCTATTCACCATCTTATTCAGCATGATGTTGTAGCAGGCAATGGAAGACCTTAAGGAGGGAGTTTACGTACGCTTCCGAACTGAGGGAGGCCTTTTCAACCTCAGGTGTCTTCAGGCTCACACAAAGACACAAGAAAATTCATGAACTTCTTTTCGCCGATGACTGTGCTGTCCTGGCTCACAGTCAGTCAGATCAGCAACGGATAACAACACATTTTTCCGAGGCGGCACAGTGGCGCAGTGGTTAGCACCGCAGCCTCACAGCTCCAGCGACCCGGGTTCAATTCTGGGTACTGCCTGTGTGGAGTTTGCAAGTTCTCTCTGTGTCTGCGTGGGTTTCCTCCGGGTGCTCCGGTTTCCTCCCACATGCCAAAAGACTTGCAGGTTGATAGATTAATTGGCCTTTATAAATTGCCCCTAGTATAGGTAGGTGGTAGGGAAATATAGGGACAGGTGGGGATGTGGTAGGAATATGGAATTAGTGTAGGATTAGTATAAATGGGTGGTTGATGGTCGGCACAGACTCGGTGGGCCGAAGGGCCTGTTTCAGTGCTGTATCTCTAAACTAAACTAAAAACTAAACTCTTCGGACTAAAAATCAGTTTAAAGAAAACTGAAGTCCTGCATCAGCCTGCACCCCAAGAAGAATATAAACCACCAACATGGTCATCGAGGGAACCGAGCTGAATGCCATCAAGCAATTTACTTATTTGGGGAGTGTTATCTCATTTGATGCCACCATAGACAAGGAAGTGGACAATAGGCTCTCAAAAGCATACAGTACATTCGGCAGACTCTACAAACATGTGTGGAGCAACCACAGCTTCAGAGCACAGACCAAACTCAAAGCCATATTCCTCACCACCCTTCCGTATGGCACCGAGTCATGGGTCCCATACCGCCATTATATACACCTTCTAGAGTGTTTCCATCAGCGCTGCCTCTGCAGCATCCTCAAGAACCACAGGCAGGACCTCATTTCAAACATTGAAGTCCTGGAAACAGCCAACATCACCAGCATCGAGGCCACCTTCCTGCAAAGCCAACTGCGTTGGGTGGGTCACATTTCCTGGATGGACGACAGTCGCCTGCCCAAGATCGTGTTGTATGGAGAGCTGACCACAGATAAAAGGAACAGGGGGCCCATGCAAACGTTTCAAGGATTTCCTGAAGAAGTCCCTCTCTGTGGGACTCTCTGTCCCTCGATGTGTGCTACATCGACCATCACCAGTGGGAAGCGCAGGCCATAGATTGTGATGCCTGGAGATGCTACATCAGGAGGGCTACAGACACCTTTGAGACTGAGTGAAGAACCAGCATGATAGAGAAAAGGAGGAGAAGGACATAGCCAATTGCCCCCAGCAGTGACTACACCTTCACTTGTACCCACTGTGGGTGAATCTGCCGGTCATGGATAGCCCTGACTAGCCACCAGTGGGCCTGCAACCGATGACTACAACCTTCCCAAAATCTTCGTCCATGAAGAAATGTCAAAAGAGTCTGAAAGACTATCAACTTCTTTTTGTTCTCATACAAAAGCCCAAATTACTAAAGGTATTAATATATAAAATTTCATTGATCTTTTAAGACCCTTACTATGTTGTTTTGTATATGAAAGGTTACTAAATTTGTGCATTCACCTGTTAATTATGTCTATTTCTATCCTTTTTAAATTATTTAATGAAAGCTTGAGGTTCTAGTTAAATCTATGCCAGAACGTTTCCAACATTACATTTCAAAGGAGCTTCATTGTCTGTGAAGTATTTTGAGAAGTCCGGTGGTTGTAAAAACCTGTATAGATTCAAAAGTTTTCTTTGGAAAATATAAGGAGATGCAGTCTTGACAGGTGCCTACTCTGACAGGGTGCTTCTAATGCTTGACCTAGGCCTACTTCTATTCCCTATTTATGCATGGTCGATTTACAAACTCTCAAATTCTATTACAGATTATTGAATAAAAATAAGACTCACAGGCCAGAGTTTTTCACCATACTGATCACCTGCCCATGATTTTTTGCCATTTCAGTTTAATTGGCTGAAATGTGAATACTGATAAGTGTAGAAGGTGCCGGTTAGATATTTTGCACAGTTCGTTACAAATTTTGTATTGTGCGAAAATGTTCCCTCTGTGGTTTCACTCTTTTTATTGGCCTACCTTAGTTAGTTGACAAATCTGTACACCCTTGAAGGAAATATTAACTTCACTAATTTGATTAAAATGTGTTTTTAAAAAAAATTGGTGAACTATTGTTATTCTTTTGGATTTATAGGTTGTTCAAGGATTTGGCTTTTGAGGATGTCCCTTGTGTTTTATCTCTAGACACCCTGTTTTGCTGCTAGACCTCTGCTAGTGCTGTTCCAATTGTCTGCAAAGAGTAAGATAAGCTGTCTTCAGCATTTCGTCCTTCCCTCTGGAAAAGTAACCTGTTTCCATCCATCATCTCCCCCAGATGACCTAGCTGAAACTGGAAGGTTATCATAAGCAGAATAATGCTGTATATCCTTGCTCTACTACTAAAAAAAAATGCATCAGTAAAACACTAAAAAGTCTAGGCGCAAGTTATTTGGTGAACCTGCCCAGCTTGCTCCATGGCATTCCTATCTTTCTGTTCTGGAAAAAGACCCTTCCAGCAGCCAGGAAAATGAAGGATATAAAGCATAAGAAGAAGAAAAGAACAGGGGTTAGGGACATTAGAAGTGAGGTTCCTCCTTCTGTTCTGATGAAAGGTCAGTGACCTGAAACGCTAACTCTGCTTCTCTCTCCACAGATGCTGCCAGACCTGCTGAGTATTTCCAGCATTTCTCGTTTTTATTTCAGATTTCCAGCATCTGCAGTATTTTACTTTTATTTTATATGATCTCTATTTCACTTTTTCTTCCTTACTAGCACATCTTTCATGGGAAGTGAAAACTAGGTTCACAAAATTGAGGGTCATGGAATAGAAGGGTTAGTGTCAGCTTGGATAAAAAATGACTTAAGGACAGAAAACAGACAGTCATGGTAATAGCTATTTTACAGACAGGAGGATGGTAGACAGTGGTGTTCCGCAAGGTCCAGTGCAAAGATCGCTGCTATTTTGATATATATGAATGACTTGGATATTGGAATACAGAGTAAAATTGCAAAATTTGCTAATGGTGCCAAACTTGGAGGTGTGATACCAGTTGACTGCAACAGGACATAGATAGGCGAGCAGAGTGGGCAGACAAGTGGCAGAAGGAATTTAATACAGAGAAGTGTGAGGTGATGCATATTGGCAGAAGGAATAGGGAGAGGCAATATAGACAAAATAGCACAGTTCTAAAGAATAACAGGGGCAGAGGAACCTGGAGGTTCATGTGCATAGATCTTTGAAGGTGGCAGGACATATTGAGAGAGTGGTTACCAAAGCTTATGGGATCTTAAGCTTCATAAATAGAGGTATTGAGTACAAAAGTAGGGAAGTTATGCTGAACCTTTATAAAGCTTGGATTAAGCCACAATTGGAGTATTGCGTCCAGTTCTGGTCACCACGCTTCAAGAAGGATGTGAGGTCCTTGAGATGGTGCAGAGGGGATTTACCAGAATGGTTCCAAGGATGAGGAATTTTAGCTACAAGGTTAGCTGGGGTTGTTATCCTTGGAGTAAAGGAGATTGAAGGGAGATTTGACAGAGATGTACAAGATTATGACAAGTTTAGATAAGATAGACAAAAAAAAGCTTTTCCCATCAGCTGATGATATAAGGACTAGGGAACACAGATTTAAGGTTATGGGCAAGAGATGCAGGGGAGATGTGAGGAAGAACATTTTTTATGCAGTGAGTGGTAATGACCTGGAACTTTCTGCCTATGAGAATAATGGAAGCAGAGACGATTAATGATTTCAAAAGTAAATTAGATAGGCACTTGAGGGAAATAAACTTGCAGGGCTACGTAGATAGAGGGGAGGAATGAGATGAACTGTATAATGTGGGAAAATGTGAAATTGTCCACTTTGGGAGGAAGAATAAAAAAGAAGCATATTATCTAAATGGTGAGAGATTGCAAAGCTCTGAGATGCCGAGGGATCTGGGTATTCTAGTGCATGACTCGCAAAAGGTTAATATGCAGGTCCAGCAAGTAATTAGGAAAGCTAATAGAAAGTTATCATTTATTGCAAGGGGAATTGAATACAAAACTAGGGAGGTTATGCTTCAGCTATAAAGGGCATTGGTGAGACCACATCTGGAGTACTGTGTACAGTATTGGTCTCCTTATTTGGGGAAGGATGTAAATGCGTTGGAGGCAGTACAGAGAAGGTTTACTAGAATAATACCTGGAGTGGGCAGGCTGTCTTATGAGAAAAGATTGTACAGGCTCGGCTTGTCTCTGCTGGAATTTAGAAGAGTAAGAGGCGACTTGATTGAAACATATAAGATCCTGAGGGGTCTTGACTGGGTGGATGTGGAAAGGATGTTTCCCTTTGTGGGAAAATCTAGAATTAAGGGTCACTGTTTAAAAATAAGGGGTCACCCATTTAAGACAGAGAAGATGAGAAAAAACTTTTTCGCTCAGGATCGTGAGTCTTTGGAATTCTCTTCCTCAAAAGCTGGTGGCAGCAGAATCTTTGAATATTTTTAAGGCAGAGGTGGATAGATTCTTGATCAGCAAGGGGGTGAAGGATTATCGGCAGTAGCCATGAACCTATTGAATGGCAGAGCCGGCTTGAAGGGCTGAGTGGCCTACTCCTGCTCCTAACTCGTATGTTTGTATGCTTGTAGACACTGGAAACGGCAATGGCAAATCCAGCCCTGACGACCCTGCAAAGTCCTCCTTTCTAAGATCTGGGGACTCGTGCCAAAATTGGAACAGCTGTCCCACAGACGAGTCAAGCAACAGCCTGAAATAGTCATACACACGGAATCATAAGTTGCTGACAACGTCCTAGACACCACCATCACCATCCCTGGGTATGTCCTGTCCCACCGCCAGGACAGACCCACCAGAGGTGGTGGCACAGTGGTATACAGTCGGTGGGGGTTTCCCTGGGAGTCCTCAACAAGGAACCGGACCCCATGAAGTCTCGTGGCATCAAGTCAAACATGGACAAGGAAACTTCCTACTGCCATCGCTCCCCCACCCTCGATTGATGAATCAGTACTTCTCCATGTTGTACACCAATTGCAAGGGTAAAAATGCATTCTGGGTGGGGGACATCAATGTCCATCACCGAGAGTGGCTCAGTAGCACCATTACTGACCAAGCTGGCCGAGTCCTAAAGGATATAGCTGTTAGACTGGGTCTATGGCAGGTGGTGAGGGAACCAACAAAAGGAAAAAACCTACTTGACTTAGTCCTCACCAATCTACCCATCACAAATGCATCTGTCCATGACAGTATTGGTAGGAGTGACCACTGTGCAGTCATTGTGGAGACTAAGTTCTGCCTTTGCGCTGAGGGTACCCATCATCATGTTGTGTGGCATTATCACCATGCGAAATGGGATAGATTTCGAGTAGATCTACCAACTCAAAACTGGGCATCCATGAGGCACCGTGGGCCATCAGCAGCAGCAAAACTGTATTCAGCAACAATCTGTAACCTCATGGCCCGGCATATCCCCCACTCTACCACTACCATCAAGCCAGGGGACCAACGAATCAAGAGTGCAAGAGGGCATGCCAGGAGCAGCACCAGGCATACCTAAAAATGAGGTATCAACCTGGTGAAGCTATAATGCAGGACCACTTGCATGCCAAACAGCGTAAGCAACATGCAATAGACAGGGCTATGCAATCCCACAACCAACAGAATAGATCTAAGCTCTGCAGTCCTGCCACATCCAGTCATGAATGGTGGAGAACAATCAAAGAACTGACAGGAGGAGAAGAAGGCTTCACAAACAACCCCATCCTGAATGATGGAGGAGCCCAGCACATCAGTGCAAAAGACAAGGCTGAAGCATTTGCATCCATCTTCAGCTAGAAGTGCCAAATGGATGATCCATCTCGGCCTCCTCCTGAGGTCCCCAACTGACAGACAGTTTCCAACACCAGATATTGCACTGCAGAACCTTACATCAGTGGTGGGAAAGTTATTGGAAGGGATTCTGAGAGACAGGATTTGTATACATTTGGAAAGGCATGGTCTGATTAGGGATAGTCAGCATGGATTTGTGTGTGGGAAATCATGTCTCATGAATTTGATTGAGTTTTTCGAGGAGGTGACCAAGAGGATTGACGAGGGCAGGGCGGTGGACGTTGTATACATGGACTTTAGCAAGGCCTTCGACAAGGTCCCGCATGGTAGGCTGGTCCAGAAGGTTCAAACACATGGGATCCAGGGTGAGCGAGCAAATTGGATTCAAAATTGGCTTGGTGATAGGAGGCAGAGGGTGGTAGTGGAGGGTTGTTTTTCAGATTGGAGGCCGGTGACCAGTGGTGTGCCGCAGGGATCAGTACTGGGCCCTCTGTTGTTTGTCATATATATTATTGACTTGGATTTAAATGTAGGGGGCATGATTAGTAAGTTTGCAGATGACACCGAAATTGGTGGTATAGTGGACAGTGAAGAAGGTTGTCTAAGGTTACAACAGGATATAGATAAACTGCGAAAGTGGGCAAGGGATTGGCAAATGGAATTTAATGCAGACAAGTGCGAAGTGATGCATTTTGGGAAGTTAAACCAGGGCAGGACATATACAGTGAATGACAGGGCCCTGGGGAGTGTTGTTGAGCCGAGAGACTTTGGGGTGCAAGTACATAGTTTCCTGAAAGTGGTAACACAGGTAGACAGGGTGGTGAAGAAGGCGGATGGCATGCTTGCCTTCATCGGCCGAGGCATTGAGTACAAGAGTTGGGACGTCATGTTACAGTTATACGTAACAGGGTGGCACAATGGCGCAGTGGTTAGCACCGCAGCCTAACAGCTCCAGCGACCTGGGTTCAGTTCTGGGTACTGTCTGTGTGGAATTTGCATGTTCTCCATGTGACCGCATGGGTTTCTGCTGGGTGTTCTGGTTGCCTCCCACAGCCAAAGACTTGCAGGTTGATAAGTAAATTACCCCTAGTTTAGGTAGGTGGTAGGAGAATTGTGGGGATACAGTAGGGAAGTATGGGATTAATGTAGGATTAGTATAAATGGGTGGTTGTTGGTCAGCACAGAGTTGGTGGCCCGAAGGGCCTATTTCAGTGCTCTCTCTCTCTCTCTCTCTCATGTTGGTTAGGCTGCATTTGGAGTACTGTGTGCAGTTCTGGTCACCGCACTACAGGAAAGCTGTGATGAAGCTAGAGAGGGTGCAGAAAAAATTCACAAGGATGTTGCCTGGTTTGGAGGGCTTGAGTTATAAAGAGATTTTGGATAGGCTGGGTCTGTTTTCCCTGGAGCGAAGGAGGCTGAGAGGGGACATGATGGAGGTGTATAAAATTATGAGAGGCATAGATAGGGTAGATAGCCAGAGTCTGTTTCCCATGGTAGGGGTGACTAAAACAAGAGGGCATAGATTTAAGGTGAGAGGGAGGAAGTTTAAAGGGGATCAAATGGGTAAATTCTTCACACAAAGAATAGTGGGTATCTGGAATGAGCTGCCTGAGGAGGTGGTGGAGGCAGGAACAGTAGCAACATTTAAGAGGCATCTGGACAGGTACTTGAATGAACAAGGCGTAGAGGGATATGGAATTAATGCAGGCAGGTGGGATTAGTATAGATAGGCATTATGGTCGGCATGGATGCAGTGGGCCGAAGGGCCTATTTCTATGCTGTACGACTCTATGACTCTATAACCCCTGGTGGTCAGAGAATAAAATTGTGATGTCTCTGATCCTCACAGATTTACAATCCATTTGAAGATTAGTGCTACCATCATAGGAAAAAAATTTACATTTTCAATGTGTCCAGGATAGTTTTACGAAGCAGTATGTGGATGGCCCTACTAGAGAAGGGGCTACCCTCGACCTCCTCTTAGGAAATGAGGATGGGCAGGTGGTTGATGTGTCAGTGGGGGAGCACTTTGGGATGAGTGACCATAACTCTATTAGCTTCAAGATAGTTATGGAAAAGGATAGGACTGGTCCTCAGGTTGAAGTCAGAAATTGGGGGAAGGCTAATTTTGATGGCATCAGACAGGAATTCTCAAAAGTTGAATGGGAGAGGCTGTTTACAGGTAAAGGGACGTCTGGCAAGTGTGAGGCTTTTAAAAGTGAGATAGGAAGAGTTCAGGGCTGGCATGTTCCTGTTAGATGGAAGGGCAAGGCTGGCAAGTTTAGGGAACCTTGGTTGTCGAGGGATATTGAGGGTCTGGTCAGGGCAAAGAACGAGGCAAATGTCAGGTATAGGCAGCTGAGATCGAGCGAATCCCTCGAGGAGTATAGGGGATGTAGGATTACACTTAAGAAGGAAATTAGGAGGGCGAAAAGGGGCCATGAGATTTCCCTGGCAGATAAGATAAAAGGAGAATCCTAAAAGATTCTATAAGTATATTAAGAGTAAAAAGGTAGCTAGGGAGAGAGTAGTGGATCAGTGTGGCAATCTATGTGTGGAAATGGGCGAGGTCTTAAATGAATATTTCTCATCTGTATTTACCGTGGAGAAGGTCATGGAAGCTAGTGAGTTCAAGGGAGGGAACACCGATATCCTGGAGCATATCAACATTACAAAGGAGGAGGTGTTGGAGGTTTTGAAGCACATTAAGGTGGATAAATCCCCAGGGCCTGACCAGGTGTATCCTAGGATGCTATGGGAAGCAAGGGAGGAGGTTGCTGGGGCCCTGGCAGAGATTTTTGTATCATTGTTAGTCACGGGTGAGGTACCGGAAGACTGGAGGATAGCTAATCATGCACAGTGCATGATACTGCCATCAATCACATCCAACAACAGCCTGTCAAAGAAGAACTGGATGACAGCCCAGCTCTGGAGGAAACCGTGACTGCCATTAACCAGATGAAGAACAACAAAGCCCCTGGAGCCAGAATAATAATAATACAGCGCAGAAGAGGCCCTTCGGCCCATCGAGTCTGCATCGATGCATTAAAGACACCTGACCTGTCTACATAATCCCATTTGCCAGCACTTGGCCCATAGCCTTGAATGTTATGATGTGCCAAGTGCTCATCCAGGTACTTTTTAAAGGATGTGAGGCAACCCGCCTCTACCACCCTCCCAGGCAGGACATTCCAGACAGTCACCACCCTCTGGGTAAAAAAGTTCTTCCTCAAATCCTCCTTAAACCTCCTGCCCCTCACCTTAAACTTGTGTCCCCTCGTAACTGACCCTTCAACTAAGGGGAACAGCAGCTCCCTATCCACCCTGTCCATGCCCCTCATAATCTTGTACACCTCGATCAGGTCACCCCTCAGTCTTCTCTGCTCCAGCGAAAACAATCCAAGCCTATCCAACCTCTCTTCATAGCTTAAATGTTCCATCCCAGGCAACATCCTGCTGAATCGCCTCTGCATCCCCTCCAATGCAATCACATCCTTCCTATAACGTGGCGACCAGAATTGTACACAGTACTCCAGCTGTGACCTTACCAAAGTTCTGTACAACTCCAACATGACCTCCCTGCTTTTGTAATCTATGCCTCGATTGATAAAGGCAAGTGTCCCATATGCCTTTTTCTCCACCCTATTAACCTGCCCTTCTGCCTTCAGAGATCTATGGACAAACACGCCAAGGTCCCTTTGTTCCTCGGAACTTCCCAGTGTCAGGCCATTCATTGAATACTTCCGTGTCACATTACTGCTTCCAAAGTGTATCACCTCACACTTTTCAGGGTTAAATTCCATCTGCCACTTTTCTGCCCATTTGACCATCCTGTCTATATCTTCCTGTAACCTAAGACACTCAACCTCACTGTTAACCACTCGGCCAATCTTTGTGTCATCCGCAAACTTACTGATCCTACCCCCCACATAGTCATCTATGTCGTTTATATAAATGACAAACAATAGGGGACCCAGCAGATCCCTGTGGTACGCCACTGAACACTGGCTTCCAGTCACTAAAACAGCCGTCTGTCATCACTCTCTGTCTCCTACAGCTAAGCCAAGTTTGAATCCACCTTATCAAGTTACCCTGTATCCCATGTGCATTTGCTTTCTTGATAAGTCTCCCATGTGGGACCTTGTCAAAGGCTTTGCTGAAATCCATGTAAACTACATCAACTGCACTACCCTCATCTACACACCTGGTCACATGCTCAAAAAATTCAATCAAATTTCTTAGGCATGACCTCCCTCTGACAAAGCCATGCTGACTATTCCTAATCAAATTTTGCCTCTCCAAGTGGAGATAGATTCTCTTCTTCAGAATTTTCTCCAATGGAATTCCACCCTTGAAGCATGGTGGCCTTGCCCTCTACGCCAAGCTCCATGAGTTCTTCATGGCCTGCTGGGAAAATGGGCAGAATTCCACGGGATCTTCGTAATGCCTTTATCATCACCTTGGACAAAAACAAAGGAGAAAAATCAGACTGCTCCAACTACTGTGGGATCATCCTCCTTTCTATTTCTGGGAAGATGCTGGCTAGAATACTTCTGAACAGGTTTGTGCCTACCATTGCGGAAGAAAACTTCCCTGAGAGCCAGTGTGGTTTCAAAGCAAAGAGGGTACCACAGCCATGGTATTTGCATTCTGACAATTACAAGAGAAGTGTTGTGAGCAAAACAAAGGCATGTACATCACTTTCGTAGACCTCACCAAGGCTTCGACACTGTGAGCAGAGATGGATTTTGGAAAATCCTTGAAAAACTTGGATGACCACCCAAGTTTCTGGCCATGGTGAAGCAGTTTCATGAAAATCAGTCAGGACAAGTCAAGCAAAACAGCGACCTCTCAAGTCTCTTCAGTATCTCCAATGGCGTGAAGCAGGGATGTGTGCTGGCCCCAACCCTATTCACCATCTTATTCAGCATGATGTTGTAGCAGGCAATGGAAGACCTTAAGGAGGGAGTTTACGTACGCTTCCGAACTGAGGGAGGCCTTTTCAACCTCAGGTGTCTTCAGGCTCACACAAAGACACAAGAAAATTCATGAACTTCTTTTCGCCGATGACTGTGCTGTCCTGGCTCACAGTCAGTCAGATCAGCAACGGATAACAACACATTTTTCCGAGGCGGCACAGTGGCGCAGTGGTTAGCACCGCAGCCTCACAGCTCCAGCGACCCGGGTTCAATTCTGGGTACTGCCTGTGTGGAGTTTGCAAGTTCTCTCTGTGTCTGCGTGGGTTTCCTCCGGGTGCTCCGGTTTCCTCCCACATGCCAAAAGACTTGCAGGTTGATAGATTAATTGGCCTTTATAAATTGCCCCTAGTATAGGTAGGTGGTAGGGAAATATAGGGACAGGTGGGGATGTGGTAGGAATATGGAATTAGTGTAGGATTAGTATAAATGGGTGGTTGATGGTCGGCACAGACTCGGTGGGCCGAAGGGCCTGTTTCAGTGCTGTATCTCTAAACTAAACTAAAAACTAAACTCTTCGGACTAAAAATCAGTTTAAAGAAAACTGAAGTCCTGCATCAGCCTGCACCCCAAGAAGAATATAAACCACCAACATGGTCATCGAGGGAACCGAGCTGAATGCCATCAAGCAATTTACTTATTTGGGGAGTGTTATCTCATTTGATGCCACCATAGACAAGGAAGTGGACAATAGGCTCTCAAAAGCATACAGTACATTCGGCAGACTCTACAAACATGTGTGGAGCAACCACAGCTTCAGAGCACAGACCAAACTCAAAGCCATATTCCTCACCACCCTTCCGTATGGCACCGAGTCATGGGTCCCATACCGCCATTATATACACCTTCTAGAGTGTTTCCATCAGCGCTGCCTCTGCAGCATCCTCAAGAACCACAGGCAGGACCTCATTTCAAACATTGAAGTCCTGGAAACAGCCAACATCACCAGCATCGAGGCCACCTTCCTGCAAAGCCAACTGCGTTGGGTGGGTCACATTTCCTGGATGGACGACAGTCGCCTGCCCAAGATCGTGTTGTATGGAGAGCTGACCACAGATAAAAGGAACAGGGGGCCCATGCAAACGTTTCAAGGATTTCCTGAAGAAGTCCCTCTCTGTGGGACTCTCTGTCCCTCGATGTGTGCTACATCGACCATCACCAGTGGGAAGCGCAGGCCATAGATTGTGATGCCTGGAGATGCTACATCAGGAGGGCTACAGACACCTTTGAGACTGAGTGAAGAACCAGCATGATAGAGAAAAGGAGGAGAAGGACATAGCCAATTGCCCCCAGCAGTGACTACACCTTCACTTGTACCCACTGTGGGTGAATCTGCCGGTCATGGATAGCCCTGACTAGCCACCAGTGGGCCTGCAACCGATGACTACAACCTTCCCAAAATCTTCGTCCATGAAGAAATGTCAAAAGAGTCTGAAAGACTATCAACTTCTTTTTGTTCTCATACAAAAGCCCAAATTACTAAAGGTATTAATATATAAAATTTCATTGATCTTTTAAGACCCTTACTATGTTGTTTTGTATATGAAAGGTTACTAAATTTGTGCATTCACCTGTTAATTATGTCTATTTCTATCCTTTTTAAATTATTTAATGAAAGCTTGAGGTTCTAGTTAAATCTATGCCAGAACGTTTCCAACATTACATTTCAAAGGAGCTTCATTGTCTGTGAAGTATTTTGAGAAGTCCGGTGGTTGTAAAAACCTGTATAGATTCAAAAGTTTTCTTTGGAAAATATAAGGAGATGCAGTCTTGACAGGTGCCTACTCTGACAGGGTGCTTCTAATGCTTGACCTAGGCCTACTTCTATTCCCTATTTATGCATGGTCGATTTACAAACTCTCAAATTCTATTACAGATTATTGAATAAAAATAAGACTCACAGGCCAGAGTTTTTCACCATACTGATCACCTGCCCATGATTTTTTGCCATTTCAGTTTAATTGGCTGAAATGTGAATACTGATAAGTGTAGAAGGTGCCGGTTAGATATTTTGCACAGTTCGTTACAAATTTTGTATTGTGCGAAAATGTTCCCTCTGTGGTTTCACTCTTTTTATTGGCCTACCTTAGTTAGTTGACAAATCTGTACACCCTTGAAGGAAATATTAACTTCACTAATTTGATTAAAATGTGTTTTTAAAAAAAATTGGTGAACTATTGTTATTCTTTTGGATTTATAGGTTGTTCAAGGATTTGGCTTTTGAGGATGTCCCTTGTGTTTTATCTCTAGACACCCTGTTTTGCTGCTAGACCTCTGCTAGTGCTGTTCCAATTGTCTGCAAAGAGTAAGATAAGCTGTCTTCAGCATTTCGTCCTTCCCTCTGGAAAAGTAACCTGTTTCCATCCATCATCTCCCCCAGATGACCTAGCTGAAACTGGAAGGTTATCATAAGCAGAATAATGCTGTATATCCTTGCTCTACTACTAAAAAAAAATGCATCAGTAAAACACTAAAAAGTCTAGGCGCAAGTTATTTGGTGAACCTGCCCAGCTTGCTCCATGGCATTCCTATCTTTCTGTTCTGGAAAAAGACCCTTCCAGCAGCCAGGAAAATGAAGGATATAAAGCATAAGAAGAAGAAAAGAACAGGGGTTAGGGACATTAGAAGTGAGGTTCCTCCTTCTGTTCTGATGAAAGGTCAGTGACCTGAAACGCTAACTCTGCTTCTCTCTCCACAGATGCTGCCAGACCTGCTGAGTATTTCCAGCATTTCTCGTTTTTATTTCAGATTTCCAGCATCTGCAGTATTTTACTTTTATTTTATATGATCTCTATTTCACTTTTTCTTCCTTACTAGCACATCTTTCATGGGAAGTGAAAACTAGGTTCACAAAATTGAGGGTCATGGAATAGAAGGGTTAGTGTCAGCTTGGATAAAAAATGACTTAAGGACAGAAAACAGACAGTCATGGTAATAGCTATTTTACAGACAGGAGGATGGTAGACAGTGGTGTTCCGCAAGGTCCAGTGCAAAGATCGCTGCTATTTTGATATATATGAATGACTTGGATATTGGAATACAGAGTAAAATTGCAAAATTTGCTAATGGTGCCAAACTTGGAGGTGTGATACCAGTTGACTGCAACAGGACATAGATAGGCGAGCAGAGTGGGCAGACAAGTGGCAGAAGGAATTTAATACAGAGAAGTGTGAGGTGATGCATATTGGCAGAAGGAATAGGGAGAGGCAATATAGACAAAATAGCACAGTTCTAAAGAATAACAGGGGCAGAGGAACCTGGAGGTTCATGTGCATAGATCTTTGAAGGTGGCAGGACATATTGAGAGAGTGGTTACCAAAGCTTATGGGATCTTAAGCTTCATAAATAGAGGTATTGAGTACAAAAGTAGGGAAGTTATGCTGAACCTTTATAAAGCTTGGATTAAGCCACAATTGGAGTATTGCGTCCAGTTCTGGTCACCACGCTTCAAGAAGGATGTGAGGTCCTTGAGATGGTGCAGAGGGGATTTACCAGAATGGTTCCAAGGATGAGGAATTTTAGCTACAAGGTTAGCTGGGGTTGTTATCCTTGGAGTAAAGGAGATTGAAGGGAGATTTGACAGAGATGTACAAGATTATGACAAGTTTAGATAAGATAGACAAAAAAAAGCTTTTCCCATCAGCTGATGATATAAGGACTAGGGAACACAGATTTAAGGTTATGGGCAAGAGATGCAGGGGAGATGTGAGGAAGAACATTTTTTATGCAGTGAGTGGTAATGACCTGGAACTTTCTGCCTATGAGAATAATGGAAGCAGAGACGATTAATGATTTCAAAAGTAAATTAGATAGGCACTTGAGGGAAATAAACTTGCAGGGCTACGTAGATAGAGGGGAGGAATGAGATGAACTGTATAATGTGGGAAAATGTGAAATTGTCCACTTTGGGAGGAAGAATAAAAAAGAAGCATATTATCTAAATGGTGAGAGATTGCAAAGCTCTGAGATGCCGAGGGATCTGGGTATTCTAGTGCATGACTCGCAAAAGGTTAATATGCAGGTCCAGCAAGTAATTAGGAAAGCTAATAGAAAGTTATCATTTATTGCAAGGGGAATTGAATACAAAACTAGGGAGGTTATGCTTCAGCTATAAAGGGCATTGGTGAGACCACATCTGGAGTACTGTGTACAGTATTGGTCTCCTTATTTGGGGAAGGATGTAAATGCGTTGGAGGCAGTACAGAGAAGGTTTACTAGAATAATACCTGGAGTGGGCAGGCTGTCTTATGAGAAAAGATTGTACAGGCTCGGCTTGTCTCTGCTGGAATTTAGAAGAGTAAGAGGCGACTTGATTGAAACATATAAGATCCTGAGGGGTCTTGACTGGGTGGATGTGGAAAGGATGTTTCCCTTTGTGGGAAAATCTAGAATTAAGGGTCACTGTTTAAAAATAAGGGGTCACCCATTTAAGACAGAGAAGATGAGAAAAAACTTTTTCGCTCAGGATCGTGAGTCTTTGGAATTCTCTTCCTCAAAAGCTGGTGGCAGCAGAATCTTTGAATATTTTTAAGGCAGAGGTGGATAGATTCTTGATCAGCAAGGGGGTGAAGGATTATCGGCAGTAGCCATGAACCTATTGAATGGCAGAGCCGGCTTGAAGGGCTGAGTGGCCTACTCCTGCTCCTAACTCGTATGTTTGTATGCTTGTAGACACTGGAAACGGCAATGGCAAATCCAGCCCTGACGACCCTGCAAAGTCCTCCTTTCTAAGATCTGGGGACTCGTGCCAAAATTGGAACAGCTGTCCCACAGACGAGTCAAGCAACAGCCTGAAATAGTCATACACACGGAATCATAAGTTGCTGACAACGTCCTAGACACCACCATCACCATCCCTGGGTATGTCCTGTCCCACCGCCAGGACAGACCCACCAGAGGTGGTGGCACAGTGGTATACAGTCGGTGGGGGTTTCCCTGGGAGTCCTCAACAAGGAACCGGACCCCATGAAGTCTCGTGGCATCAAGTCAAACATGGACAAGGAAACTTCCTACTGCCATCGCTCCCCCACCCTCGATTGATGAATCAGTACTTCTCCATGTTGTACACCAATTGCAAGGGTAAAAATGCATTCTGGGTGGGGGACATCAATGTCCATCACCGAGAGTGGCTCAGTAGCACCATTACTGACCAAGCTGGCCGAGTCCTAAAGGATATAGCTGTTAGACTGGGTCTATGGCAGGTGGTGAGGGAACCAACAAAAGGAAAAAACCTACTTGACTTAGTCCTCACCAATCTACCCATCACAAATGCATCTGTCCATGACAGTATTGGTAGGAGTGACCACTGTGCAGTCATTGTGGAGACTAAGTTCTGCCTTTGCGCTGAGGGTACCCATCATCATGTTGTGTGGCATTATCACCATGCGAAATGGGATAGATTTCGAGTAGATCTACCAACTCAAAACTGGGCATCCATGAGGCACCGTGGGCCATCAGCAGCAGCAAAACTGTATTCAGCAACAATCTGTAACCTCATGGCCCGGCATATCCCCCACTCTACCACTACCATCAAGCCAGGGGACCAATGAATCAAGAGTGCAAGAGGGCATGCCAGGAGCAGCACCAGGCATACCTAAAAATGAGGTATCAACCTGGTGAAGCTATAATGCAGGACCACTTGCATGCCAAACAGCGTAAGCAACATGCAATAGACAGGGCTATGCAATCCCACAACCAACAGAATAGATCTAAGCTCTGCAGTCCTGCCACATCCAGTCATGAATGGTGGAGAACAATCAAAGAACTGACAGGAGGAGAAGAAGGCTTCACAAACAACCCCATCCTGAATGATGGAGGAGCCCAGCACATCAGTGCAAAAGACAAGGCTGAAGCATTTGCATCCATCTTCAGCTAGAAGTGCCAAATGGATGATCCATCTCGGCCTCCTCCTGAGGTCCCCAACTGACAGACAGTTTCCAACACCAGATATTGCACTGCAGAACCTTACATCAGTGGTGGGAAAGTTATTGGAAGGGATTCTGAGAGACAGGATTTGTATACATTTGGAAAGGCATGGTCTGATTAGGGATAGTCAGCATGGATTTGTGTGTGGGAAATCATGTCTCATGAATTTGATTGAGTTTTTCGAGGAGGTGACCAAGAGGATTGACGAGGGCAGGGCGGTGGACGTTGTATACATGGACTTTAGCAAGGCCTTCGACAAGGTCCCGCATGGTAGGCTGGTCCAGAAGGTTCAAACACATGGGATCCAGGGTGAGCGAGCAAATTGGATTCAAAATTGGCTTGGTGATAGGAGGCAGAGGGTGGTAGTGGAGGGTTGTTTTTCAGATTGGAGGCCGGTGACCAGTGGTGTGCCGCAGGGATCAGTACTGGGCCCTCTGTTGTTTGTCATATATATTATTGACTTGGATTTAAATGTAGGGGGCATGATTAGTAAGTTTGCAGATGACACCGAAATTGGTGGTATAGTGGACAGTGAAGAAGGTTGTCTAAGGTTACAACAGGATATAGATAAACTGCGAAAGTGGGCAAGGGATTGGCAAATGGAATTTAATGCAGACAAGTGCGAAGTGATGCATTTTGGGAAGTTAAACCAGGGCAGGACATATACAGTGAATGACAGGGCCCTGGGGAGTGTTGTTGAGCCGAGAGACTTTGGGGTGCAAGTACATAGTTTCCTGAAAGTGGTAACACAGGTAGACAGGGTGGTGAAGAAGGCGGATGGCATGCTTGCCTTCATCGGCCGAGGCATTGAGTACAAGAGTTGGGACGTCATGTTACAGTTATACGTAACAGGGTGGCACAATGGCGCAGTGGTTAGCACCGCAGCCTAACAGCTCCAGCGACCTGGGTTCAGTTCTGGGTACTGTCTGTGTGGAATTTGCATGTTCTCCATGTGACCGCATGGGTTTCTGCTGGGTGTTCTGGTTGCCTCCCACAGCCAAAGACTTGCAGGTTGATAAGTAAATTACCCCTAGTTTAGGTAGGTGGTAGGAGAATTGTGGGGATACAGTAGGGAAGTATGGGATTAATGTAGGATTAGTATAAATGGGTGGTTGTTGGTCAGCACAGAGTTGGTGGCCCGAAGGGCCTATTTCAGTGCTCTCTCTCTCTCTCTCTCTCATGTTGGTTAGGCTGCATTTGGAGTACTGTGTGCAGTTCTGGTCACCGCACTACAGGAAAGCTGTGATGAAGCTAGAGAGGGTGCAGAAAAAATTCACAAGGATGTTGCCTGGTTTGGAGGGCTTGAGTTATAAAGAGATTTTGGATAGGCTGGGTCTGTTTTCCCTGGAGCGAAGGAGGCTGAGAGGGGACATGATGGAGGTGTATAAAATTATGAGAGGCATAGATAGGGTAGATAGCCAGAGTCTGTTTCCCATGGTAGGGGTGACTAAAACAAGAGGGCATAGATTTAAGGTGAGAGGGAGGAAGTTTAAAGGGGATCAAATGGGTAAATTCTTCACACAAAGAATAGTGGGTATCTGGAATGAGCTGCCTGAGGAGGTGGTGGAGGCAGGAACAGTAGCAACATTTAAGAGGCATCTGGACAGGTACTTGAATGAACAAGGCGTAGAGGGATATGGAATTAATGCAGGCAGGTGGGATTAGTATAGATAGGCATTATGGTCGGCATGGATGCAGTGGGCCGAAGGGCCTATTTCTATGCTGTACGACTCTATGACTCTATAACCCCTGGTGGTCAGAGAATAAAATTGTGATGTCTCTGATCCTCACAGACTTACAATCCATTTGAAGATTAGTGCTACCATCATAGGAAAAAAATTTACATTTTCAATGTGTCCAGGATAGTTTTACGAAGCAGTATGTGGATGGCCCTACTAGAGAAGGGGCTACCCTCGACCTCCTCTTAGGAAATGAGGATGGGCAGGTGGTTGATGTGTCAGTGGGGGAGCACTTTGGGATGAGTGACCATAACTCTATTAGCTTCAAGATAGTTATGGAAAAGGATAGGACTGGTCCTCAGGTTGAAGTCAGAAATTGGGGGAAGGCTAATTTTGATGGCATCAGACAGGAATTCTCAAAAGTTGAATGGGAGAGGCTGTTTACAGGTAAAGGGACGTCTGGCAAGTGTGAGGCTTTTAAAAGTGAGATAGGAAGAGTTCAGGGCTGGCATGTTCCTGTTAGATGGAAGGGCAAGGCTGGCAAGTTTAGGGAACCTTGGTTGTCGAGGGATATTGAGGGTCTGGTCAGGGCAAAGAACGAGGCAAATGTCAGGTATAGGCAGCTGAGATCGAGCGAATCCCTCGAGGAGTATAGGGGATGTAGGATTACACTTAAGAAGGAAATTAGGAGGGCGAAAAGGGGCCATGAGATTTCCCTGGCAGATAAGATAAAAGGAGAATCCTAAAAGATTCTATAAGTATATTAAGAGTAAAAAGGTAGCTAGGGAGAGAGTAGTGGATCAGTGTGGCAATCTATGTGTGGAAATGGGCGAGGTCTTAAATGAATATTTCTCATCTGTATTTACCGTGGAGAAGGTCATGGAAGCTAGTGAGTTCAAGGGAGGGAACACCGATATCCTGGAGCATATCAACATTACAAAGGAGGAGGTGTTGGAGGTTTTGAAGCACATTAAGGTGGATAAATCCCCAGGGCCTGACCAGGTGTATCCTAGGATGCTATGGGAAGCAAGGGAGGAGGTTGCTGGGGCCCTGGCAGAGATTTTTGTATCATTGTTAGTCACGGGTGAGGTACCGGAAGACTGGAGGATAGCTAATGTTGTGCCTTTATTTAAGAAGGGCAGCAGGGATAAACCAGGGAACTACATCAGTGGTGGGAAAGTTATTGGAAGGGATTCTGAGACACAGGATTTATATGCATTTGGAAAGGCATGGTCTGATTAGGGATAGTCAGCATGGCTTTGTGCGTGGGAAATCATGTCTCACGAATTTGATTGAGTTTTTCGAGGAGGTGACCAAGAGGATTGACGAGGGCAGGGCGATGGACGTTGTCTACACGGACTTTAGCAAGGCCTTTGACAAGGTCCCGCATGGTAGGCTGGTCCAGAAGGTTCAAACACATGGGATCCAGGGTGAGCTAGCCAATTGGATCCAAAATTGGCTTGGTGATAGGAGGCAGAGGGTGGTAGTGGAGGGTTGTTTTTCAGATTGGAGGCCGGTGACCAGTGGTGTGCCGCAGGGATTGGTGCTGGGCCCTCTGTTGTTTGTCATATATATTAATGACTTGGATGTGAATGTAGGGGGCATGATTAGTAAGTTTGCAGATGACACCGAAATTGGTGGTATAGTGGACAGTGAAGAAGGTTGTCTAAGGTTACAACAGGGTATAGGCATATGGCATGCTTGCCTTCATCAGACGAGGCACTGAGTACAAGACTTGGGACATCATGTTACAGTTGTACATAACGTTGGTTAGGCCGCATTTGGAGTACTGTGTGCAGTTCTGGTCGTCACACTATAGGAAAGCTGTGATGAAGCTAGAGAGGGTGCAGAAAAGATTCACAAGGATGTTGCCTGGTTTGGAGGGCTTGAGTTATAAAGAGAGATTGGATAGGCTGGGTCTGTTTTCCTGGAGCGAAGGAGGTTGAGAGGGGACATGATAGAGGTATATAAAATTACGAGAGGCATAGATAGGGTAGATAGCCAGAGTCTGTTTCCCATGGTAGGGTTGACTAAAACTAGAGGGCATAGATTTAAGGTGAGAGGGAGGAGGTTTAAAGGGGATCAAAGGGGTAAATTTTTCACACAAAGAATAGTGGGTATCTGGAATGAGCTGCCTGAGGAGGTGGTGGAGGCAGGAACAGTAGCGACATTTAAGAGGCATCTGGACAGGTACTTGAATGAGCATGGCATAGAGGGATATGGAATTAATGCAGGCAGGTGGGATTAGTATGGATAGGCATTATGGTCAGCATGGACGTGGTGGGCCGAAGGGCCTGTTTCTATGCTGTGCGACTCTATGACTCTTTGACTCTCTGGCATGTGACAAATTTAATAACACACCCAGTCCACTACCTAAACCACAGAGACAAAAACATTTCCATTGTACCGACTATTCCACCAGTATCGAGTAATGTTTGGTACAAATATAACTGGTTACTCAATTGAGTATGACACATAACTTTTCAGAATTGGCAACATAGTTAATCTTTCCCCAAATAATTGGCTAAATTGTTTTTCTGACTCTACCTGCATTAACAGTTTGCTAAACCCCCATCAGAAGTTGCAAACATCAACTTTGACTAACTTGCCATTTTCTAAATGGCATTTAACAGAATAAACCACATATCTAGTTCTATCTATACAAAATATGTGGCACTTTCTGTGTCAATTGTTCCATTATAAATTCCTGTGTCCACATTTATAACGGAAACTGCCTCTGTAAATGTGTCAATGCTATAATTACACCTTGACACCCAGTGGTGGTGCCACAGGACCTTCGTTTTCCATATCCCAGCTGGTTAGCCTGCAATGCACAGAAAGTCCAATGCTACAATTAACTCTGCTTGTCTGCTTCACAAATTAATGTACATTTTTTCCAAATATTTCTTCTTTGGCCTCCTTGTCTCGAGAGACAATGGGTAAGCACCTGGAGATGGTAAATGGTTTGTGAAGCACTGCCTGGAGTGGCTATAAAGGCCAATTCTAGAGTGACAGGCTCTTCCACAGGTGCTGCAGATAAAATTGGTTGTCAGGGCTGTTACACAGTTGGTTCTCCCCTTGCGCATCTTTCTTTTTTCCTGCCAACTGCGAAGTCTCTTCGACTTGCCACACTTTAGCCCCGCCTTTATGGCTGCCCGCCAGTTCTGGCGATCATTGGCAACTGACTCCCATGACTTGTAATCAATGTCACAGGACTTCATGTCGCGTTTGCAGACATCTTTAAAGCGGAGACATGGACGGCCGGTGGGTCTGATACCAGTGATGAGCTTGCTGTACAATGTGTCCTTGGGGATCCTGCCATCTTCTATGTGGCTCACATGGCCAAGCCATCTCAAGCGCCGCTGGCTCAGTAGGGTGTCTCTGCTGGGGATGTTGGCCGCCTCGAGGACTTCTGTGTTGGAGATACGGTCCTGCCACCTGATGCCAAGGATTCTCCGGAGGCAGTGAAGATGGAATGAATTGAGACGTCACTCTTGGCTGACATACGTTGTCCAGGCCTCGCTGCCATAGAGCAAGGTACTGAGGACACAGGCTTGATACACTCGGACGTTTGTGTTCCGTGTCAGTGTGCCATTTTCCCACACTCTCTTGGCCAGTCTGCACATAGCAGTGGAAGCCTTTCCCATGCGCTTGTTGATTTCTGCATTGAGAGACAGGTTACTGGTAATAGTTGAGCCTAAGTAGGTGAACTCTTGAACCACTTCCAGAGCGTGGTCGCCGATATTGATGAATGGAGCATTTCTGACATCCTGTCCCATGATGTTTGTTTTCTTGAGGATGACGGTTCTGCCAAATTCGTTGCAGGCAGCCGCAAACCTGTCGATGAGTCTCTGCAGACACTCTTCTGTGTGAGATGTTAATGCAGCATCGTCAGCAAATAGGAGTTCCCTGATGAGGACTTTTCGTACTTTGGACTTAGCTCTTAGACGAGCAAGGTTGAACAACCTGCCATCTGATCATGTGTGGAGGAAAATTCCTTCTTTTGCAGACTTGAACGCATGTGAGAGCAGCAGGGAGAAGAAGATCCCAAACAGTGTAGGTGCGGGAACACAGCCCTGTTTCACACCACTCAGGATAGGAAAGGGGTCTGATGAGGCGCTGCTATGCTGAATTGTGCCTTTCATATTGTCATGGAATGAGGTGATGATACTTAGTAGCTTTGGTGGACATCCAATCTTTTCTAGTAGTCTGAAGAGACCACATCTGCTGACGAGGTCAAAGGCTTTGGTGAGATCTATGAAAGCAACGTAGAGGGGGATCTGTTGTTCGTGGCATTTCTCATGTAGTTGGCGAAGGGAGAACAGCATATCAATGGTGGATCTCTCTGCTCGAAAGCCACACTGTGCCTCCGGGTAGACACACAGCCAGCTTCTGGAGCCTGTTTAAAGCGACTCGAGCAAAGACTTTCCCCACTATGCTGAGCAGGGAGATTCCACGGCAGTTGTTGCAGTCATCGCGGTCACCCTCGTTCTTATAGAGGGTGATGATATTGGCATCGCGCATGTCCTGTGGTACTGCTCCCTCGTCCCAACACAGGCAGAGCAGTTCGTAGAGTGCTGAAAGTATAGCAGGCTTAGCACTCTTGATTATTTCAGGGGTAATGCCGTCCTTCCCAGGGGCTTTTCCGCTGGCTAGAGAATCAATAGGATCACTGAATTCCGATTTTGTTGGCTGTACGTCCAGCTCGTCCATGACTGACAGAGACTGGGCTGCATTGAGGACGGTCTCAGTGACAACATTTTCCCTGGAGTACAGTTCTAGGTAGTGCTCCATCCAGCGGTCCATTTGCTTGCGTTGGTCAGTGATTGTGTCCCCTGATTTAGATTTGAGGGGGGCGATCTTCCTGGTGGTTGGCCCAAAAGCTCTCTTAATGCCATCATACGTTCCTCTGAAATTTCCGGTGTTGGAGGCCAGCTGAATATGACTGCCTAGGTGTTGCCAGTAGTCATTTGCGCAGCGCCTGGCTGTTCTTTGTGCAGTGCTTCTGGCTGCTTTAAGTGCTGCGGATGTTAACACACTGGGGGCTTTCTTGTAGTTCAACAGTGCAATGCGCTTAGCGGCTATAACAGGTTCCAGCTCTTCAAAGTGAGAATGAAACCAGTCTGCATTCTGCTTCACACATTTGCCATCGGTAGTCATTGCTGAGTCATAGATGGCACCTCTGATGTGGGCCCACTTGGTCTCTGCATCCCCTGTAGCAGTGTTTTGAAGGACTTTTGAAGTGAATTTATAAACTTATGTAACAGCTGTGGATAAGAAATTCTGCGAGTGTTGATGCGCGGGCGGCCCTTCTGCTTGGAGTGATGCAGCTTCTTTGGTTTGAGTCTAACCTTGCTGCACGCCAGGGTGTGATCGGTGTCGCAGTCCGCACTGTGGAAACTGCATCTTTATACCACAATAAAATCAGAATGCATGGCTTTAATATGGACCTAAGTTATGTCTGGACACCATGGTCAAATTATTCCCCATTCTTTAACCACCATTCCTCCGAAGATTACATTTGATATTCACTGCCTGAGTGCAACATAATGAGAGTAATATATTAAATATCTTGTATAATGCATGCAGTTCCTTTAAGTGCAACATCTTTTATCTGTAACATTTTCTATTTACAAAACATATACAAAATGCCAGACAGGAAAAGACCTAATGGTCAGTCCGACCTGTTCCATAATTTCATTATTCTATGTATCACATGTCAATTATGCTTAAATTTACCTGTTTATTAAACTTGCCTCTGGTTGAGTCCTCCTCACTCCATTTTCAAGATAAGGAATGATGTGGTGCTGTTCTTTTACTAATTATCCTTACTTGTGATTGAATTCTCCTATCTCTAAAGATCATGTTTCTTGCTAAATGATTTTTGTGAACTCTGCACACTTCCTCCTGCTACCTCTCCGGCTCCCCCACTCTCTCGATGACCTCTTTCCCTCCCAAATTCCTTCTGCTGCTCATTGACAAATTCCACCCTCGCTCCAAGGACTGAATTTTCAGCCTCCCTGAGGTCAGGAACGGAGGCAGTGGGATGGGGGGTGCGGGGAGGTTGTAAGGGGTGGTGGTGGTTGTGTGGTGTGCCGAAAACACCAGTGCCAGCTGGGGTGTCAGTTTCAAGATGCTGCTCCTGGCGCCAGCAAAGTTCACCAGGGTGAGGCAAGGGCAGGAAAGTGATCCCTTCTGCCTCCAGATTGAAGTCAATTAAAGCACTTAAGAAGCTTGTTAAGAGCAATGGGGGCATGACTGTTAGATTTAGGGGCCAGTGGCGATGAGGGGCAACACTCCCTGTAGCAAGGGTGGAGCCCTGGGCATCAGGAGGGTAGGGTAGAGGAATGAGGGGCAGGAAGGACATGGAGGCCATAGACTCAACAGAGGATCTACCAACAAAGACGGTAGTTACCTGGAGATGACCGAGATCCAGTGCTGCAGGAGACTGTGACTCTCCAGGCAGATGATAACAGACATCCATAATCTTATCACTGAAGACCTTGCACCTCGCAGAACTGGTCACCATATCCCGCCAGTAGCCATCAAAGTCACTGTGGACTTGAACCTCTTCATGTCTGGCTCCTTCCAAGGATCAGTTGTGGACCTTAGTAGCATCGCACAAATGCCTGCACACCACTGCATCTCGCAGGTCACTGATGACCTCTTTGCCAGAGCTGGACAGTACATTCAGTTCACGACAGATGTGGCTTCGTAACGGCAGAGGGCATTGGGTTTTGCTGCCATCGCAGGACATTATTGATTGCACCCATGCAGCCATTAAGGCACCCAGTGACCGGCCAGTGAGATTGCTCAACAGGAAGGGCTTCCACTCCCTCAATGTCCAACTGGTCTGCGACCACCACAAAACCCTCCTCCTTGGGTGCAGTCATTTTACTGGCAGCTGCTATGACTCATTCATCCTCTGCCAGTCCATGCTGCCTCAAGTCTTCACTCCAATCCCCAAAGTGTGTGGATGGATCCCAGCAGACAAGGGATATCCCTTGAAGACATGGCTACTCATCACTCTACGGGAACCCCAGACAGAGGTACAGAGGGGATACAACCAAAGCCACCTGCTCATTAGGACCACCATTGAGCAGTCCATTAGGCTTCTGAAGATGCAGTTCCAGTGCCTGGGTCGGTTGGGTGGCACCCTCCTATACCCTTCTGTAATGGTTTCAGTCTTTATGGTAGTCTGCTGCACTCTCCATCACATGGCCCTCCGAGAGGTGTGGACCTTGAGAATGGTGAGGTCCTGGAAGGACCGGGGAGGGGAAGAGCAGGATCAGGAGACGAGAGAGGAGGAGGAATTGGAGGCAGAGGGAGATGATGCTGAACAAAGAGGTGCCCCTACTGCAGTACAAGGTGACCGGGCATGGTGCAGGGTATGAAGGGCTGGTGAGAATGCCATGAATATTAGGGATCTCCTGATCCAGGAACATTTCAACTGAGCCCCTCTGACCCAGGTTGAGGGGCATGGTATGGAAGGGAGTCTGAGATACCTGCATTAACACATGCATAGAAGATGCAGCTTGGAACATCTAATCATTTACTGCCAATGAAGGAAACACATCTGCCACAAGGCTTTCCCCTCACGATGGAGGATCCAGTTACCTCTTTCAGCACTTGATAACACTTTTCCTCACAGCAGCAATAAAAAAAAAAGAGTTCTAGGCATGTGCCTTAAAGCGTCATCATTTATTCAGTGCAAATAGAGGAAAGCAGTAGACAGAGACAGTAAGAATACACCAAAGTGACCCACTCAGTGCTCCGCATGACCTTGTAGCCTCCTCCTGCCACCCTCTGGGAAGAGGACCTCCCTCCTCTCCTTCATGGCCTCCAATATTAGATCCAGGTCAGCATCAATGAAGTGAGGGGCAGCCATGCCCCATGTGCCAAGTCTCTGGCTCTCATGTGAAATTTCACTTCGCTCTGGTACTATGAAAGGCTTTGGCACAATCAGCAGTTCTGTCCTTTAGGACAACCAGCAGCTTCAGTGTTGGCTGCCGTGGGGAGTCTAAATCAGCCCCACACTTCATCAGACAAGCCTCTGTTCTCACTCCCACTGGCTCTCATTAGACACGGAACCCATCTTCATATCAATTAAGGGCTTACCCCCATGAAAATTGCGACTTCAATCAGTTTCTGATCAAAGGTGAGTTCCTGATCCGAAAACAAACATGGCTCCTGTTTCCCACCTCTGTGGCGACAATAGCTGCCTTCCTGGTCATGCACAGGAACTGGCTTTAAATTTTTTGTAAAGGTGCAGGTTGTGCTTTAAGGAACTTAAGAACTGATCTGGGGCATGACTATAACAGGGCAGGGGTGGAATTCCCTAAAGCTCTTTACCAGCACTGAGTTGGAAAGATCCTTTTAAAACATTTAGCGGACCTATGCTTATATTTTTAGACCTGAAATTTCTGTTAGGGTGCTATTGGCAAATACCAGTTATGCTAAGATGAAGTTACACTGAAATTTTCACATAAATTCATTCGAATAAGTACCAACATAAAATCCCCCATGAATCAACAGAATCAAACATAATTGATTCATGACTGGAACAAGGGCAATGTGGTCTCAAGGTGCGAGTGGGGTATTAAGAAAGGATCAAATTTCCTCTTCAAAATGAGGCTAGAGATCACAAGGTAAGCACACTTTTATCTCTGCCCATTTGACTGCTCATCACTGCTGTCTTCATTTAACTAATTGATATTTGTGGAATAGAGCAGGGCACACCTTCAATTAACTGCTGGTCACAGGTCTTGCATACCAGAAGGGCAAATCAATTGACTGAATTTTAATATAATTTAAATTGAAAAGTCTTCTTCATCCTGTACTCCAATGCCCTTTCAATAAAGGCCAACATGCCATTTGCCTTCTTAATTGCTTGCTGTACCTGCATGCTCACTTTCTGCATTCCTTGTGCACACCCAAGTCTCTTTGAACATCAACACTTAAAAGTTTCACATCTTTTAAAAAAATTCTGCTTTTCTATTCTTACAACTAAAGTGAATAATTTCACACTTCCATTCATTTAGCCTGTCTATATCCCTCTGTAGTCTTTCTGTGTCCTCCCCACAGCTTACCTTTCCACCTACCTTTGTATCATCAGCAAACCTTGATCCATTACTCTCTGTCTCTTCACCTAAATCATTGATATAGATTGTAAATAGCTGAGGCCCCAGCACTGATCCTTGCAGCACTCCACTATTTACTGCATGCCAACTTCAAAATGCCCTGTTTATGCCCACTCTTGCTTCCAGTCAATTAACCAATCATCTATCCATGCTAATATATACCTCTAACTCTACGAGCCCTTATCTTGCCTATGAATCTTTTATGTGGCACCTTACCGAATGCCTTGTGGAAATCCAGGTATACTACATCTACTGGTTCCCCTTTATCCATCCCACGAGTTACATCCTCATCTAATAAATTTGTCAAACAGGATTTCCCTTTACTAAAACCATGTTGACTTGTTCTAATCATACTGTGTTTTTCTAAGTGCATTGGTTGTACTTCCTTAATAATATAGAAAGAGGCAGTGGTGTAGTGGTATTGTCACAGGACCTAATGACCTAGGGTAGTGCTCTGGAGACATGGGTTCAAATCCCACCTTGACAGAAGTTAGAATTTGAATTCAGTCAATGTATCTGGAATTCTAGGCTAGTCTAGTTTAATGATGACCATGAAACCATTGTTGATTGTCATAAAAACCCACCTGGTTCACTAATGCCCTTCAGGAAAAGAAATCTGCTGTCCTGAGCTGGTTTTGCCTACATGTGACTCCAGTTCCCCAGTGATGTGGTTGACTCTTAAATAGCCTAGCAAGCCACTCAGTTATATTTAACCACGAGACAGTCGATAAGGAATGAAGCCACAACAACGGCAAAATCCTCCTCACTAACATCTGGGGGCTTGTGCCAAAGTTGGGAGAGCTGTCCCATAGACAGACAGATTAGTCAAGCAACAGACAATGTCCCAGACACCATCATCCTGGGGCATATCCTGTCCCACCAGCAGAAGTGGCGGGACAGTGGAATACAGTTGGGAGGGAGTTGCCCTGAGAGTCCTCAACATTGACTCCAGACCCCATGAAGTCTTATGGCATCAGGTCAAAGATGGTTAAAGAAACCTCCTGCTGATTATCACCTAGTGTACCCCCCACTACCCCACCCTGCCTTCAGCTGATGAATCAGTACTTCTCCATGTTAAACACCACTTGGAGAAAGCACTGAGGGTGGCGAGGGCACAGAATGTAATCTGGGTGGGGGACTTAAATCTCCACCACCAAGAGTGGCTCAGTAGCTGGCTGAGTCCTAAAGGACATAGCTGCAAGAATGGGTCTGCGACAGGGAACCAACAGGAGGGAAAAACATACTTGATCTCATCCTCACCAATCTGCCTGCCGCAGATGCATCTCTCCATGACAGTATGCTGAAGCATTTGCAACAATCTTCAGCCAGAAGTGCTGAGTGGATGACCTATCTCAGCCTCCTCCTGAAATCCCCAGCATCACAGATGCCAGTCTTCAGCCAATTCGATTCACTCCATGTGGTATCAAGAAATGGCTGAAGGCACTGGATACTGCAAAGGCTATGAGTTCTGGCAATAGTACTGAAGACCTGTGCTCCAGAACTTACTGCGCCCCTAGCCAAGCTGTTCCAGTACAACTACAACACTGGCATCTACCTGGCAATGTGGAAAATTGTCCAGGTATGTCCTGTACACAAAAAGCAGGACAAATCCAACCTGGCCAATTACCCCCTATCAGTCAACTCTTGATCATCAGTAAAGTGATGGAAGGTGTTGTCGACAATGCTATCAAGCAGCACTTGCTCAGCAATAACCTGCCCACTGACGCTAAGTTTGGGTTCTGCAAGGGCCACTCAGCTCCTGACCTCATTACAGCCTCGGCTCAAACATGGACAAAAGAGCTGAACTCCAGAGGTGAGGTGAGAGTGACTGCCCTTGACATCAAGGCAGCATTTGACCGAGTATGGCATCAAGGAGCCCGAGCAAAACTGAAGTCAATGGAAATCAGAGGGAAAACTCTCTGCTGGTTGGAGTCGTACCTAGCACAAAAGAAAATGCTTGTGGTAGTTGGAGGTTGATCATCTCAGCTCCAGGACATCACTGCAGGAGTTCCTCACAGTAGTGTTCTAGGCCCAACCATCTTCAGCTGCTTCATCCATGACCTTCCTTCAGTCATAAAGTCAGAAGTGGATGTTCACTGATGATTGGACAATATTCAGCACCATTCGCGACTCCTCAGATACTGAAGCAGTTCGTGTAGAAATGCAGCAAGAACTGGACAATATCCAGGCTTGGGCTGCTAAGCGGCAAGTAATATTTGTGCCACACAAGTGCCAAGCAATGATCATCTCCAACAAGAGAGAATCTAACCATCTCCCCATGACATTCAATGGCATTACAATTGCTGAATCCTCTACTATCAACAACTTGGGGATTACCATTGACCAGAAACTGAACTGGAGTAGCCATATAAATACAGTGGCTACAAGAGCAGGTCAGAGGCTCAAATCCTGTGGTGAGCAACTCACTGCCTGACTTCCCAAAGCCTGTGCACCATCTACAAGGCACAAGTCAGGTGTGTGATGGAATACTCTCCACTTGCCTGGATGGGTGCAGCTCCAACAACATTCCAGAAGCTTGACATCATCCAGGACAAAGCAGCCCGTCTGTTTGGCACCCCGTCGACAAACATTCACTCCCTCCACCACCGACACAGTGTCAGCAGTCTGAACCATCTACAAGATACAGTGCAGCAACGCACCAAGGGTCCTTTGACAGCACCTTCAAAACCCGTGACCTCTACCACCTCGAAGGACAAGGGCAGCAGACACAAGGGAACACCACCACCTGCAAGTTCCCCTCCAAGTCACACACCATCCTGACTTGGAACTATATCGCCGTTCCTTCACTGTTACAGGGTCAAAATCCTGGAACTCCCTTCCTAACAGCATTGTGGAGGTACCCACCCCACATGGACTGCAGCAGTTCAAGAAGGCAACTTACCATTATCTTCTCAAGGGCAATTAGGGATGGAAAATAAATGCTGGGCTAGCTAGCAACGCCCACATCCCATGCATGAATTTAAAAAAAATTCCAGCATTTTCCCAACGACTGATGGTAGGGTAACTGGCCTGAAGTTCCCTGTTTTCTCTCTCCCTCCTTTCTTGAAAGGCGGTGTAACATTTGCCAACTTCCAATCTGATGGGACTGTTCCTGGATTTAAGGAATTTTGGAAATTCATAGCTGGTACATCCACTATTTTTTTTTGGAGATACAGCACTGAAACAGGCCCTTCGGCCCACTGAGTCTGTGCCGACCATCAACCACCCATTTATACTAATCCTACACTAATTCCATATTCCTACCACATCCCCACCTGTCCCTATATTTCCCTACCACCTACCTATACTAGGGGCAATTGCTAATGGCCAATTTACCTATCAACCTGCAAGTCTTTGGCATGTGGGAGGAAGCCGGAGCACCCGGAGGAAACCCACGCAGACACAGGGAGAACTTGCAAACTCCACACAGGCAGTACCCAGAATTGAACCCGGGTCGCTGGAGCTGTGAGGCTGTGGTGCTAACCACTGCGCCACTGTGCCGCCCCGAAATCACAGCACCCACTATCTCTGCAGCTATCTCTTAGATCTCTAGGGTGTAGGCCAACAGGACCCGGGATTTGTCAGATTTTAGTTCCTTATGTTTCTCCAATATTTTTTCTCTGCTGATATTAATTTCCTTAATTTTCTCTCTTTTAGCCCCTAGGTTACCGTCTATTTCTGGTATGAAACTGTGTCTTCTACTGTGAAGTCAGACACAAAATATTTGTTCAATGCCTCTGCCATTTCCTCATTCCCCATGATAATTTCTCCTTTCTCTACTTCTAAGGGATCAACATTTACTTTAGCTACTCTCTTTCTTTTTATATACCTATAAAAGCTCTTACAATCTGTTTTTATATTACTGGTTATTTTACGCTTAATTTCTATTTTTTCCTTTTAAATCAACTTTTTGGTGTCCCTTTCCTCGTTTCTAAAACATTCCCAATCCTCAGTCTTGCTACTCTTTTTTGCAACATTGTAAGCCTCTTCTTTTAACCTAATACTATCGTTTACTTCCTGAGTGAGCCACAGATGGGTCTTTCTTGCTGAGCTTTTGTTTTTCAATGTTGAACATTTTGAATTGTTTCTCTCAAGGAAAATCTTGTTTGATTTATCTTGATTGAGTTCATTGATGAAGTAACGGAGAGGGCGGATTTGTTACCTCTAGTTGCGACTACTCTAATGCACTCCTGCTGGCCTCCCATCTTCCACCCTCCTTAAATTTGAGGTCATCCAAAACACGCCGCCTGTGTCCGAAATCACAGCAAGTCCCGTCCTTCCATGAACACTGCACTGTCTGACCTACATTGCTTACTGGTTAAGCAATGCCTTCATTTTAAAATTCTAATCCTTGTTTTCAAATCCCACCAAAGCCTCACCCATCCGTATCTCTGTAATCTCCTCCAGACCTACAGCCCTCTAAGATATCTGCGCTCCTCCAATTCTGACCTCTTGAGCATCCCCAATTTTAATCGGTCCACCATTGGCAGCTGTGCCTTCAGCTGGCGAGGTCTGTTATTCCCTCTCTAAACCTTGCTGCTTCTCAACATCACTTTCCTCCTTTAAGACACTCCATTAAACCTACCTCTTTGACCAAGCTTTTAGTCATCTGCCCTTATATCTCCTTTCGTAGCATGTCATATTTTGTTTGATAATACTCCTGTGAAGCACCTTGGGATGTGTTACTACATTAAAGGTGGTATATAAATACAAGTTGTTGTTGTTGAGGCTAGTGCATTTGATGTTTTGCATATGGATTTTCAAATATGTTTGTACTACATAATAGAATTGTAGCAAAATTGAAGCCCATGGGATTAAAGAGCAGTATATATATATATATATATATATGTGTGTGACCTGTATTTAGGTATACAGGACATAATTGCAAATTTTGCAGTTGACACAAAACTTGGAGATGTCGGAAATGGTGAGGGGGATAGTAACAGACTTTATAAGCGCATAGACAAACTAGTGAAATGGGCAGAACACATGGCAGATGGAAATTTATGCAGAGAAGTGTTAAGTGATTCATTTTGGTAGGAAGAATGAAGAGAGGCAATATAAACTAAATGGTATAATTTTAAAAGGGTTGCAGGAACGGACAGAACTGAGTGTGAACGCACACAAGTTTTTGAAGGTGGCAGGACAAGTTGAGAAGTCATAGAGTCATTTACGGCACAGAAGCAGGCCATTCAGCCAGCTCTCCACAGAGCAATCCAGTCAGTCCCACTCCCCGACTCAATCCCCATAGCCCTACAAGTCAATTTCTTTCAAGTGGCCATTCAATTTCCTTTTGAAATTATTGATTGTCTCCACTTCCATCACCCTTGTGGTTAAAAATAAATAGAGGATATATAATATACTTAAAAATAGAGGCATAAAATACAGAAGCAAGGAAGTTATGCTAAACCTTTATAAAGTACAAGTTAGGCCCCAGCTGGAGTATTGTAGACAGTTATGAGCCCTTTATTACAGGAAGAAAGTCAATACATTAGAGAGGATGCAGAGGAGGTTTACTAGAATGGTAACAGGGATAAATTCTTCAGTTACATGGAGAATCTAGAGATACAGGGGTTTTCTCCTTAGAGCAGAGATAATTAAGGGAAAATTTGAAGTGTTCAAAATCTTGAAGTGTTTTGAGACAGTCAATAAAGAAAAACTCTTTCCAGTGGTGGAAGAGTTGGTAACCAACTTTTTTTTGCATTTATTTCATTTCATCTTAGTTTGTTCAGTTTGCTTACCCACTGTTTTTTTTCATGTTTGCACTTGCTGCTGTTCAATATTCAGTCCGTTAACACCTATTCTGTACTAATGCTTTGTCTTTCAACACACCATTAACATATTGTTTGCCTTTGCTCCATGACCTTTTGGTCTGCTATGTGGCCTCCAATCTGCACCTTCTCCTTTGTTATCTCTTGCCCCACCCCCACCTCACTTGCTTATAACCTGTGACATTTTTAATATTTGTCAGTTCCGAAGAAGGGTCACTGACCCGAAACGTTAACTCTGCTTCTCTTTCCACAGATTCTGCCAGACCTACTGAGTGGTTCCAGCATTTCTTGTTTTTATTTCAGATTTCCAGCATCCGCAGTATTTTGCTTTTATTATTATGGTAACCAGAGGACACAGTCTTAGGTTAATTGGCAAATTAAACAGAAGCAAAATGAGGAAAAAATTATCTTGTGCTCTGATCACATGATCATATGAAATGTTCTTCCTGAAAGGGTGGTTGGTGCAAATTCAACAATAGCTTTCAAAAAAGAATTGGATAAGTATGGGGAAAGAGAACAATTGCTGGGCTTTGGGGAAAGAGAAGGGGAGTGGGACTAATTGGATAGCTCTTTCAAAGAGCCAGCACAGGCACACTTCTTTGCTGTATGATTCTATGAGACATAGAACCTTTTGGTAATACTAAATTTTGTGCAAGAGATGTTTACAAAAGAGTAAAAGATGCAAATTAGTTTCATCTGTTCTTCAGTTTTATATTCTTGTTCACACAGACTTCCTATCTGAAATAAAAACAAGAAATGCTGGAACCACTCAGCAGGTCTGGCAGCATCTGTGAAAAGAGAAGCAGAATTAACGTTTCGGGTCAGTGACCCTTCTTCGGAACTGACAAATATTAGAAAAGTCAAAGGTTATAAGCAAGTGAGGTGGGGGTGGGGCAAGAGATAACAAAGGAGGTGTAGATTGGACCAGGCCACATAGCTGACCAAAAGGTCATGGAGCAAAGGCAAACAATATGTTAATGGTGTGTTGAAAGACAATGCATTAGTACAGATTAGGTGTTAATGCACTGAATATTGAACAGCAGCAAGTGCAAACCAGAAAAAAAACAGTGGGTGAGCAAACTGAACAAACTAAGATGAAATGAAATAAATGCAAAAAAAAGATTGCAAAAAATGTAAAAAAGAATGTAAAAAAAAGAAAAACTAACTAAAAATGAAAGTAAAATGGGGGGCTGTCATGCTCTGAAATTATTGAACTCAATGTTCAGTCCGGCAGGCTGTAGTGTGCCTAATCGGTAGATGATTTGCTGTTCCTCGAGCTTGCGTTGATGTTCACTGGAACACTGCAGCAATCCCAGGACAGAGATGTGAGCATGAGAGCAAGGGGGAGTGTTGAAATGGCAAGCAACCGGAAGCTCAGGGTCCTGCTTGCGGACTGAGCGGAGATGTTCCACAAAGCAGTCACCCAGTCTGCGCTTGGTCTCCCCAATGTAGAGACCACACTGTGAGCAGCGAATACAATATACTACATTGAAAGAAGTACAAGTAAATCGCTGCTTCCTATCTGATATTGTTGCAGCTGATTTTGAAATAAATTGTAATTTCTATAATTTTTTTCTCTTAAAACATTGCATTTTATGGGCTGAATCTTTTTCTGGGTAGGTTCATCACTGGAGGTGGGTTTGGGCAGGACTTGCAGTCACTGTCCCAATCTCACTGTGACTCCATTCTGTTTTCCTGGTTGAAGCTTATTAGAATTATCACAGGCCTTTTTGCCCCTATTCCCTTCATATTCTGCACTGTTAGAGACAAAAACTGTAAAACATAATTATTAATGTTTCAAGCTATGTTTCAAAAAAACTGTTGAAACAAATATTTATAACTTGCTTTATAATGGACTTTAGAAAAATGTAGGTTTTTATATGATAAAATACAATATATATGTGGACCTCTGTTCCACATGGAATGAAATGTGATGATAGGAACATTTCATTACAGAATTGTGGAAATGAAAAAAGAAAAAGGAAACATACATTCATTCTCAACACTCATTTCTCAAATTAACACATTAATCGTAGAATTACTGCAGCTAGCATTGTCTGCAACAGCTATGCTGATTAAATTTTTTGGAGTTTTGTCTGGGATAGTTCTGTATTGGGTTAGACCCTGCACATTGCATCAGTGATTACATTGTTTTTTCCTGCAATGTGGGTAAGAATTTTTTTTTAGCTCCTGTGAGGTGTCTAAGATTTCCTTTGGGCCCTTGTACTTGCTAAGTTCTGAATTGAAACTGTTGGGTTTGATTAGCTTTGAATTTGTGTCCTGATCATTGGGTTTTTCAGTGCGGAGCTCCACCCTGACCTCACTTTTAGTTTTCTGGTGAGTTACCCAAGTGCTGTTTGCATTAGGGCAGTTTTCCTTCCCCTTTCCCTTTATTGTGGGGAGGGTCTTTTTCTTAATCTGCCCCATGTCCTCCAGGACATTACTGCTCGCAGGTGTCTGCCCAGCTTTCTCTGCACTCCCCTGCGGCACTTCAACTAGATGAGGCATCTCCCTCACTGTTGGCTTGCCTGTTTGATAACTTTTATCATCCCTGCAGATTTCTGTAAAGGTTGTTAACAGCCTTGCTAGGGCTGCTCTTTGTCCAGCATTTAAATAGGGGAGTGTGAAAATTGGTGTAGGGCAAATAAGATTAGAGAAATTAATGCGTGGCTCAAAGACTGGTGTGGGAGAAGTGTGTTCCGGTTCGTGGGGCACTGGAACCAGTACTGGGGAAAGTGGGGGCTGTACTGTTGGGACGGTCTACACCTGAACCGTGCTGGGACCAATGTTCCAGCAAGTCGCATAACTAGGGAAGTAGAGAAGGTTTTAAACTAAATAGTGGGGGCAAGGGGTCAAATTTGGAAAGATGTGGTAAATCAAAGCATAGGGACAAGGCAAGAGAGAAAGCTATTAATATGGTAAAAGATAAACAGACTGTGACAGGAAGGGACAGTGATTACGAATCTAAGAATAAATCAGCAGACAAGGCTAGTGATTATAAAAATAATAAAAACTTAAAACTAAAGGCTCTCTGTCTGAATGCACGTAGCATTTGAAACAAAACAGATGAACTGATAGCGCAAATAGAAATAAATAAGTACGATCTGATAGCCATGACAGAGACATATGGTTGCAGGATGGCATAGATTGGGACCTGAATATTGAAGGGTACATAGCATTTAGGAAGGTCAGGAAGCCAGAAAAAGGTGGAGAAGTGGCTCTTTTAGTTAATGATGGCATTAGCACATTAGAGAGGGATGACCTAAGTTCAGGAAACCAGGATGTAGAGGCAGTTTGGGTTGAGATGAGAAATCAGAAAGACAAGAAGTCACTTGTGGGAGTGGTGTACAGGCCCCCTAACAGTAACAAGACGGTAGGACGGGGTATAAAGGAAGAAAAAATGGGGGCTTAGCAGAAAGATATGGCAATAATCATGGGGGATTTTAATCTAGATATAGATTGAAAAAATCAGATGGGCAAAGTTAGCCTAGATGAGGAGTTCATGGAATGTTTTCAGGATAGTTTCTGAGAATAGCACATTCTGGAGCCAACCAGAGAGCAGGCTATACTAGACCTGGTATTGTGCAACAAGATAGGATTAATTAATGACCCCATAGTGAAGGCACCCCTAGGCAGCAGCGATCATAATATGATGGAATTTTACATTCAGTTTGCAGGAGAGAAGAGTATTTTAGACTTAAATAAGGGCAATTATGAGGGCATGAAAGCAGAGCTAGCAAAACTGAACTGGAAAAGTAGGTTAAGGGATAGGTCTCTAAAGATGCAGTGACAGACATTTAAGGGAATATTGCAGAATACACAGAATAGATACATTGCAATGAGAAAGAAAAATTCCAAGAGGAGGACCCACCATCCTTGGTTAACTAAAAAAGTTAAAGATAGTATCAAACTTAAAGAAAAAGCATATAATTGTGCAAAAATGGGTGGCAGGTCAGAAGATTGGACAAAATATAAAAAGCAGCCAAAGATTAATAAGGAGGGAAAAATTAGAGTCCGAGAGACAGCTGGCGAGAAATATAAAGACAGATAGAGTTTCTATAGATCTTTAAAAAAGAAGAGTTAACAAAGTGAGCATTGGTCTTATAGAAAGCGAGTCTGGGGAATTAATAATGGAAAATAAGGAGGTGACAGATGAATTGAACAGGTAAATTGCATCGGTCTTCATTGAGGATGCAAGAAATAGCTGTAAATCAGGAAATGGAAGGGAGGGAGGAACTCAAGAAAATTACAATCACCAGAGGTACTGAACAAATTGTTGGAGCTGCAGGCTGACAAGTCCCTGGGTCCTAATGGACTTCATCCTAGGGTCTTAAAAGAAGTGGCTAGTGAGATAGTTGATGTGTTGGTTTTGAATTTCTAAAAATTTCCTAAATTCAGGGAAGGATCAATTAGATTGGAAAATAGCGAATGCAACTCCTTTATTCAAAAAGGGAGAGAGACAGAAAGCAGGAACCTACAGGCCAGTTAGCTTAACATCTGTCATAGGGAAAATGTTAGAAGCTATTATTAAAGATGTTGTAGCAGGGCACTTCAAAAAATTCAAGGTAATCAGGCAGAGTCAACATGCTTTGTGAAAGGGAAATCATGTTTAACCAATTTATTGGAGTTCTTTGAAGAAGTAACATGTGCTTTGGATAAAGGGAAACCAGTGGATGTACTGTACTTAGATTTGCAGAAGACATTTGATATGGTGCCACATCAAAGGTTATTGCAGAAAATAAAAGCTCGTGGTGTGGGGGGTAACATTTTGGCATGGATAGAAGATTGGCTAGCTAACAGGAAACAGAGAGTAGGCATAAATGGGTCATTTTCTGGTTGGAAATATGTAACAAGTGGTGTGCCACAGGGATCAGTGCCGGGGCCTCAACATTTACAATTTATAACAATTACTTCGATGAAGGGACCAAAGTTACGGCTGCTAAGTTTGCTGATGACACAAAATTAGGTAGGAAAGTAAGTTGTGAAGAGGATATTAGGAGGCTACAAAGGGATGGAGATAGGTTAAGTGAGTGGGCAAAGATCGGACAAATGGAGTATAATGTGGGAAAATGTGAAATTGTCCACTTTGGGAGGAAGAATAAAAAAGAAGCATATTATCTAAATGGTGAGAGATTGCAAAGCTCTGAGATGCCGAGGGATCTGGGTGTTCTAGTGCATGACTCGCAAAAGGTTAATATGCAGGGACAGCAAGTAATTAGGAAAGCAAATAGAAAGTTATCATTTATTGCAAGGGGAATTGAATACAAAACTAGGGAGGTTATGCTTCAGCTATAAAGGGCATTGGTGAGACCACATCTGGAGTACTGTGTACAGTATTGGGTCTTCTTATTTAAGAAAGGATGTAAATGTATTGGAAGCAGTTCAGAGAAGGTTTACTAGAATAATACCTGGAATGGGCGGGTTGTCTTATGAGAAAAGGTTGGACAGGCTAGGCTTGTATCTGCTAGAGTTTAGAAGAGTAAGGGGTGACTTGATTGAAGGATGTAAGATTCTGAGGGGTCTTGACAGGGTGGATGTGGAAAGGATGTTTCCCCTTGTGGGGGAATCTAGAATTAGGGGTCACTGTTTAAAAATGAGGGGTCACCCATTTAAGACAGAGATGAGGAGAAACTTTTTCTCTCAAAGGGCTGAGTGTCTTTGGAACTCTCTTCCTCAAGAGGCGATGGAAGCAGAATCTTTGAATATTTTTAAGGCAGAGGTAGATAAATTCTTGTTAAGCAAAGGGATGTAAGGTTGTCAGGGATAGGTGGGAATGTGGAGTTAAGGTACAATCAGATCAGCCATGATCTTATCAAATGGCGGAGCAGGCTTGAAGGGCTGAGTGGCCTACTCCTGCTCCAAATTTGTATGTTCGTATGCTAGTGTGGGGTCTAAGTTACCTATTGTTCTACTACCCAACACGTTAGTGTTGGCTAACCGGATAGTGAGGGGTTCAATTAGGGAGTCCCCCAAGCCTTCCTCTAGCTCGTTCTCCCTGTCTCTTTCATTCCCTTCCTTGTTGACTGTCTGACAGACCTGTGCATGTCTGTCCCCTTCCCGACTGTAATATTGTTTTAACATGTTAATGTGGCACAGCCTTTGTTTTTTCCTTCGGTTTGGGGTGTCAGTCAAACAATTCACCTGGTTAATCCTTTTTGCCACTTGGTATGGCCCACTGAAACGGGCTTTCAGGGGTTCAGCCTGAACTGGGAGTAGTACATGGTCTCCAGGCCGAAATGTTCTGGCCTTGGAATGTTTGTCTGTTTGCCTTTTCATAGCTGCGTGGGAGGTCTTTAGGTGCTCCTGAGCCACTGCACAGACTTTCGTGAGCTGCTCTCGGAACATGGAAATGTAGTCAAATATGGGAGACTCATTCCTGGGTCCCAAAAACCTCTCCTTGATTAGTTTAAGTGGACCTCTCACCTCATGTCCATAAACTAATTCAAAGGGACTAAAGCCAATGGACAGTGGCAAACAGGAGAAATTCCAGCCCTTTGTCCCAGTCATGGGGGCACTCATACAGTAAGCCCTGATCATTGTCTTTAGGGTCTGGTGGTACTGCTCCAAAGTCCCTTGTGACTGTGAGTGGTAGGCTCAGGTCTTTAGCTGGGTTATGCCCAGATTACCCATGACTATTTGAAAGATTCCAGACATGAAATTCGTGCCCTGGTCCGACTGGATCTCAGCAGGCAGCCCATATCTGGTGAAGAATTGGGTTAGCCCCTCCATCACCATAAAATATATGTAATTTAGTTTCATGAAAATTTCCTTATCTAAATAGTCTGCAGATTTAATATTGTAGCTGCCAGTGATGGCTTGGCTCAATTAAATCACCTTTGTAGCTGAATAGAAGTTAACATGTGTGCCAAATAGTGTGTTTGTGAGAGAGAGAGGGAGAAGTGTGTTCCGGAGGAGGGGGTCACAAGGCTCCCCTCTTGACCTTCCTCCTATTTGGCTGCAGCAGAGATAATTCCTTTTTAAACAGTGGATGTGCTTACCACTTCAGTGAGTGTTTTACCTTTTACCTTTGTGGCGATTGTAAAAGAATCAATTGGACAGGTTTCCTTGAGTTTAAGCAAGAAAGAGGTGAGTTTACTATAATTAACAATCTAAATCCGATCTAAATAGAAATAATAAAACACGTAGCACGTTCACGCACACACTCACACCAGAATCACATATACACAAATAGAATACAGAGTTCTAAGGGGTAGATTTGTGGTTGGATTAGAGTCCAGAACAAATAAAAATTGATACAGACTCTGGGGGGTTGGATGATTCCGTTGTTTTCTGGCTGAAGTTGTATTCCTGAAGTCTTTGGCTGGTAAATGTGCGGTTTGTCACTGGCCCACCTGGTTGAGGTTTTTCTTGTAGACAGAATTGTAGTTAGCCTTAGTTTAGAGATACAGCACTGAAACAGGCCCTTCGGCCCACCGAGTCTGTGCCGACCATCAACCACCCATTTATACTAATCCTACACTAATTCCATATTCCTACCACATCCCCACCTGTCCCTATATTTCCCTACCACCTACCTATACTAGGGGCAATTTCTAATGGCCAATTTACCTATCAGCCTTCTTCCACTGGTGTCTTTGTCTTGAATCCAGCAACCAGCGGTTAGGCTTCGCAAGCGGTTTTCCGGAGAGAGAGAGAGAGAGTGAAAGAGAGAGCTCCTGGCTTCTGCACAGAATGAATCATTGGTTTGACTGTCTTTGTCCAAGGGAAACTCCCAGCTTTCACAGAGATCAACAGATGGTCACATGACTGCCTCAGTTTATTCTCTGGAACCTTCTAATGAGATTCAAGGTTAGGAATTTCTAGCTCCTCAGGCCTCAGAATGCCAACATTTACACTTGGAGCAGTTTGCTCTTTCAAAGTCAATGTGTCAGGATGGCCTTGAATGCTGTGCTAATGAAAGCAATCTTAGATAATTGAATCACTAGAGCCAGCCATCGTTTTGGGTACAGGCTCATCAGACATTTGTCTCTTGTTGGAGGCCTTGGAATGTGTAAGGTGTTCAAATGCAAATTGCAGTGGCCATCTTGACTGGCAAATTTTTTAAAAGTTAACTGTCGGATTTTTTCCCATTAAAAGTTTAATGTAAGTTTCCAACCGATGAATTAAAATTCCTCATTTGACATATCATGTTTTCTTGACAGGTGACTCTGTATTAAAAATAATAAGAGCCTTATTTACTTGAGAGGAAGGCCAAATGCCCAGTTTTGTAGAGAAGTGGACGTTCTTTTCCTCGTGACACATGCACAAATTAATTTGTTTCTATAACAATGGTATGTGATTACAACAAAGTCATGTATTTATTTACTGTCGGTAATTAATACACTTTATATATCCCAGAAACCAATTGAAAGCATTTACTTTGTTATTTCTGTGCATAGGGGTACAGTAGCATAGTGGTTATGTTTCTACATTTATAATCTGAGATTTGGCCTAATAATCCATAGACACGGGCTGGAATATAATGCAACCCAGTGGGGTCGCGAGACTGGAAACAGAAGCGGGTGGCAAAGGCTCTCCCACTCCTACCTCTGCTCCTGCCGTGATCACATGTGCCTGCCAATTCGATACTGGCCGGCAGAGTTGACGATAAATAGGCACGCGGTTGTGAGAGGGTTGGCGTTGGTAGGGGTGAGCCACATCCCAGAAGAAGGTACTGGCTGTCTGTTTGAAAAGCTACCAGCACAAGATATGACTCTAAGGTTTGGCATGTCATTACTGCTCAAATTTGTGCATAATTATTAAAGACCTTTGAACGCCAATCAGCACTGCAAACCACTCTCCAGCCTATTCAGTCCACCCCTTCAACTGAACACCAGCACCCCCATCTTCAGCCTGGAACCACCCTTCAGCTTACTCAGACCAGCCCTTCATCTACCAGTGACCACGTGGGTGCTCCACTGGACCCACAGCATCCCACCAGAAAATCTTAAAGCCTGTGTAACTCACTTGTGGCCATAGCAGAGGCACTAATACGGGTGGCCCCACGGTTCAGTGATGACTCCCTGCATGTCCTCCTCCAGGCTTCTGAGGCAAGGTGGGAGGTCCTCTTTTCATGATGACCAAAGCAGGAGACCTCCACAATGAACCAGGCAGACCTGGATGGAGGTAGCAGAGGAGGTAAGCAGCTGGAGAACCTGGATCCAGTGCCCCAAGTGGGTCAACAACCTTCTCCACTCTGCCAGGGTGAGTGACAAACCTCAGGTTCCCTTGGGTTGGAAGCAAATGGGTGGGTGTATGGGTGCATGTATTGGGACGTGGGAGCCCACCTGATAGAGGGAATGACTGCAGCTCTATCAAGTAGCATGTGCCACAAGGGTGCTGCCGAGTGCCAGACTAACACTTGCATGATACTGGCCCCAGAGGCTGCAGAAAGAGCAAGGGGTGGGTGGTCTCTGAAGTTTGTGCATTGAATGGATTCTCATGTGTCTGTCTCCACAGGAGAAAAGGGCCCACAATGCCAGGGAAAGGGCATGGACCAGTGGCAGCATTCTCCATTGGTGGTCATCTTGATGCAAATGGGGGAAGAGGTGCTGCAGCTGGCTGGTGACCAGGGCAGTCAATCCATCACAGTCGGTGAGGCCAGAGCACCTATTGAGGAGGGTGAGTTCTCAAGTAATGGGCATGGTAGGAGCAACAAACAGGCATGAAGGATGATCGCGTATTCCAAGTTGCAGACATTTGGCCGAGCTGCAACCAACTCTGTATGCCTCCATCTGGAGTGTTGTGCAGGCCTTATCTTTCTGTTTTCTCCAGCAGGTGAATCCTAACAATGACCAGGTGCTATCTCTGGAGGACATCCGTCCACCTCTGAGGAGGAGGATGGGACTTCAGAGGATACAACGTCACATCCTTGCCTTGCACCCTCCACCATCTTGGATACTGTCACCTCAGTGGGCCAATGCGCAGGTAGAGATTTGGGGTCACAACCTGATAGCAGCACTGCACCAGTGCCAGACCAGCTGTCGGAGGCTGTGATAGCCAAGGCATCTGACCTCAGAGAACTGTGGGCCCATGCTCATGACGAGCCTCTGGAGTTGTCCGTAAGATGGCAGATGCTGGAAGTGCAGTATAAGATGCATGAAGATATGGCAGAGATTCCAGAAGGTATGCGCACCCTGGCTTGGACAGTGGGGGAGTCCTTCCAGGCCAGGATTGCTGTCTTTTGCCTCTCGTTTGCATGCATGGCCTCCTCCATCAAGGGATTGGTGACTCTCCTGCAGACCCACATCCAGCATGCCACTTAGTGGATCCCAGAGATGTATGCCGACCTGCATGCCATCGCCTTGTTGCTGAGTGTGAGGAATTGGTAGCAAGGTGCCTGGAGTCTCCACCAAGTTCTGTTCCTTCTTAGGTCAGCAGAGGTACAAGTGTGCATCGCGATGTCAGATGAGCAACAGCAGTCTGCATTTAGGGGCTTCTCAGGGTGCTTCTGGTATGGACAGCGGCTCCTCAACCCTTCTGTCAGTTACACCAGTGCCTCAACATGCGGGGTGACAGAGGAGGCTCCTGTGACTGTTCAGGAGCCCCTTTGTATGCTGGGACTCTCTCGGCCTCAGGCAACCAGATGACGGTGGCCAAGGTCATCCCAGGCCACGGGGCAGCTTGGTCATCAGCCTGCCTCCACAGCAGCTGGCGGTGAAGGGAGAGAACCACATTGGAGCATGCAAAAAATATTTAAGAAATCTCTGCAATTGCATTATGGCTTCATGGGTTTGAGTTCAATTTTTGTGGCATGTTGAATGCTGTAGTAAGCCTTATGACTTTCTCACTGCAGTGATGGTGGCCACAGGTGGCTGATCGGTGTTGACCATGGCATGGTGCTGATCATGGACCATCACCGAAGAGCTATATGCTGATGGGCATATGGTTCTGGGGTTCCAGCAGATGTGAGTGACTGCAATGAGCCTGGAATGTGGAAATTTGGTGGATTAGATTGCTGACAGTTCCGCAGTTCAGGAGAAATGCCTTAGTAATAGAGCTTCCCAAGCATCCTAAATCTTGAGACCCTCCAAGTGGTCCCGCATGCCAATCAGGATACTGTGGTTCCTCTTCAGCACCCTCCTCACCCTCCTCATCTGAGGATGCCTTGCGCTCTACCATGTCTTCAGCAGCCAGAACCTCCCCCTCTGCATTGCTAGATTGTGCAAGGCGCAGTAGACAACTACAATTGGGGAGACCCTTTCTGGTGCATACTGAAGGGTGGCACCAGAGCAGTCCAGGCACCTAAATTTCACCAGGGTCATCAGCCATCCTTTCAGCGGGTAACCCCTGTAGCCGGGTGTCCATCCTTGTAGGCGCACAGCAGGGGTGAAAAGCAGTGGCATCCGGAAGCGCCAGAGCATGTAAGCATCATGACTGCTCCCAGGATAATGAGTACACACCTGCAATATGTACCTGTAATATGTGGTGGTTGGAGTTGAGGGAGTGAAATCCCTACCAGTTGATGAAGGGCACTGGCTGGCCTGTGGGAGCCCTGATGGCCACAGTCAATTATTTCTTGGACCAAGGTGAATCCAGCCATGGTGCTGAAGCCTCTGGCTCTCTTGGCCTGACTGTCCACATCAATTGTAAACTTGATGTATTAGTTAGCCCTGCTGAAGAGGGCATCGGTCACAACCTTGATGCAGTGATCTGCGGCTGATTGGGAGATGCTGCAAATGTCACTAGTGGCACCCTGGAATGACCTGGAGGCGTAGAAATTCAGGACAACTGTGACCTTGAGAGCCACAGGCATCAGATGGTCACCCATACTATTTGTGCTGACCTCCACCACCATCATGTCACACAGAGCTGTCACAGTCTCTCGGGACAGGTGCAGTTGTTGGAGACACTGACACTCTGTCATCTGGAGGAAGGAACTCCATTGCCGGTGCACCCTGCCTACTGGGTAGCCTCGTCTCCTCGCAAGTCTTTGTGGCCGGTCCAGTTTGCCCCTTCCCAATCACAATTCTGCAGCTGTAGGTGGCCAGCAGGTTGCTGTTGTCTGCGCACCTGCCTGCCTCTCCCTCCTTCTCCAGATCTCCTCCTCACTGGAGGAGCTTCTTCAAGAATGGACGATGATCATGCCAATTGCGCACTGAATACATAATGGGGGTACCTTTCCAGTGATTGCTGAGAGGATTTGCAATCCAAACCCCCTCAGAAATCCCTTCCAAGATGGCCCTGCTAGGAAGTCCATTTGCTCAAGTGGGCATATGTAAGCCAATGATTTCTGCCCTTCAACTTTCACTCCCCTTTAATTTGAATACTCAACTTCACTAGCCCAAGTCCTTCATGCTCCTTCATCTGCCACTGTGTTGCCACTCATTTAAAGCTGCCAAGCTCCAATCACCTGTGTGGCCCTTGCACGTCCCATAAAATGCTGCAAGGCACATAAAATGGAAATCAATTGATTTTCCAAATACCTTAATTGGCCTTTATTGGATGGTAAGCGGAGTCTCCATCTTGCTTGCTATGTACCTCACGTAAAATGGCATTCCAGTGTAATGCTGTCAGGGTCCCGAGCTGACGTCATTATGGCCATTTGTCGTTCACCCCCCCAACCCCTCCGATGATGTCCGCATTTCAAAGGTAAAATTCCGGCCAAGGGTCCAAATCTTATCACGGCAGTTCAATGAATTAAATAAAATATGGAATATATATGAGGAATGGTGATCACAAAACGAATGCTCTTTGTTATGGACAGGTAGTTAGGGGTATGGCTGGTTCCCATTGTTCACTTCCTATCTACCGTAATCATGTTTTGTTTATATGATGAGTTAGTCACTGAATTTTATTAGGGTCAAATAAACAGACAAATGACAGATTTTCTTGTAGGTTTAAAGCAGTAGATTGATTATTTGTTAAACAATATTCATTCCCCGGAATGTTTGCAACACCACTCACGCACACATTCATTCTCACATGCACTCTCAAGAGAAGATAAATAAAAGGTAAAAGGTAAGGGTTCAAGGTGTGGTAGGTGGTTATGGTTTACAGTAAACCTGTTGAATCTTCTAAGGAAGGCTATCTCTTTTAAAGATGCAGGCCTGGTTGTTTATAGTCTTGAAGTTGTTGAGGTGCTGGAGATTTCTGGTGGTTAGCACTTTAGACTGGAGGTGGTGGTTACTTTCAATTCTTTGCTGAAGCAAGTTGAAGTGTAGAATTAGCAACAGGGCTCCTTCTTCTTGCATGGCTGGCTATTTCCACAGTCCCTGGCTGGACTGCTTTCTGTGATGTTGCTTGATCTCTCCTCTCTTTCCAGACAGCTACCTTTTTAGGTCAAAATCCATCACATTAGCATTTCTGTTATTTGTCACATGGCCCTGGTATGACCACACAACCAGGATATGGAATCCATGGTTATCTATTTATGTCTGGATGGGTACCATTCTGTTATGATGTGGCTACTTCACACCTTCTTTGGCTCAGAAGAACCCATTCAATTCAGGAATGTCTCTGGATGGTTTCAGGATGGGTGTAGTCAATATCTTTTAGTCTGGAATATATCCTTTTGTCCTTTCGACACAGTAAGGCAGTTTTTGGATCCACAAGCCAAGTCATCTGACCTTTAGTGGCCATCTTTGCAGCACACTGTCCACTTTTAAAAAATGAAAAGTCAATTTCAAGGAGTCCACATTGAATAAAATTTGTATCTTAAAAGTTAGGAATATGATAAGTCTTTACTGGGCGTAACACCTTTAAGGAAATAATAACAACAATCAATCTGCAGTCCTTATTTGGTCTGGCTTATATGTGACTTCAGACCCATTGCAATATGGTTGATTCTTAACTGCCCTCTGAAATAGCCAAGCAAGAAATTCTGTTGTATTCAAGAGGCAGCTTATCATTACCTTCTCAAGTGCAATTAGGTATTTGCAATAATCGCTGCAATAATCAATTACCTACAATGCCCACATCCTGTGAATGAATTTTTAAAAATCTCTTACAACCTTCATTTTGGATGATTTCTGTGGAGATGCATCCCATTCCCATTCCAGAATCATCTCCTTATGATAAAGTAATCTGTGATTTACCATGAGCAACACCATGGGTGATCTGCTAGTATGTGTTGAAATAGATTATAATTGGATGGCCTAAAGCATTAATGTGCACAAAACTTTTTGAATTGTTTCTGTATTCACTTTAGTTTGCAAATCAAACATTATTTCAAAATATCACAGTCCAGAGCTCATAGTCCAATTTAAACCAAATCTGTGTTGCGAGGTTTTAAGGCCAAGGGTAGTTTATTCTAATCATCTGACAAATTTTCAGTACAAATAGAAGCTACAGGTATTTCATTTCATTAAGATGGTGATTTGCCTGAGGTTTGACATAGATATTGATGTAACAGTGCACATGTTTAAGGAAATTTAAATAAATATTAAACTAGGAATTTACCAAAAACAGATGATCCGGGATTAACTGATACACTGTTCGTGGAGAGTAGAAAATGTGGATTACAGGTTAACACAAAGAAGGCAAGGGTCATATTATTTGGGAAGAATCAGGAAGGTGTACATCGTAGAGTTTGAGGGGATGCAGCTGAACTGGTGGAAATAAATGTATACCTAGGTGGGTTAGTGTGAGAGAATGAGAGTTGTGATGAAGATATCAAAAGATGGATAGGAATTGCTTCTGCTGCTACTGGAATATTAAGCAGGATATTGAAGGCTAAAGATGAAGGTAAAAATGAAGGTAGAAGTTTATGAAGCAAAGGTTATTCTCATATTATAGGGATCTGAGCGCTGGAACATGAGAAAAGTTGATGAGCAAAAGATATTAACAGCAGAGATGAATTGTGAGAAATACTGGGAGTATCCAGGATGCAAAGAATCAGAATGATAGAATCTGAATATAGCTTGGACAAGCTTGTGCAGAAGATCCAAGAAAGAAGATTAATGGTTTGGGCATGTTTTAAGAATATAAACAGCTAGAGTACATTTTATGGCCCTGCATATAAAGGTACAGGAACAAGAAGTTGAGGAAGACCAAGAAAGCACAGAATAGACAATGTCAAGAGTGAACTTGTCAATGAAAGGGATACAGAGGATTGAAGTAACCAGGTTAGTTCAGAACTGACAACAGCGGAGTGAATTCATTTGGCCAGAGCTGAGCTGACCGATGGTGATTTAGTAGGAGTTGCACTTTCCCAATGGACTTTAACTTGAGAGTAGTGTGCAGTGATAACATACAGACACGATTCTGGTGGCTGTATTTTTGGGGTACACATTTGTATGATATAGGATAAAAAAGAGAAAAGCAAATGTTATAATCTTAAATAAAAACAGAAAAACTGAGAATACACATAGGCCAATCTGCAGCTGAAAATTAGCCTTGGTTTATATGAAGCAATGTTTTAGCCTGTGCTCCATTGTCAATGCTTCTTTTGCATTTAACTCATCAACTCATGCAAAATGTGGCTTGGTCAACTCTGTTATCTGATTTAAATTTGCATGGAAATATCACTAGACAGAAGCAATAAGCATCAGAATAATGCATCTTATTCAGAGCTGCATAATTCTTATTCTTTTTGGGATTGTGTCAGCTTTTTTGAAGTTGTCAGAAACTCACCTTGGGGTCATATAGGACAGTGGTTCTCAAAGCATGGGCTAGTCCAAAATTCAAGTCACTGACATGCAAAGCTATGTCAAGGCCATACAAGAGAACAGGACAGAATCCTCATCCCCACCACTCACATTACACAACCAGACCGGTTCCCACTTACAAGGCACAAATCGTCATAAGCACGAGCTACAACAACAATAAGCAAGACTTATGTTACTGTAACAACATACAACTGTGAGATCGATTTTCAACACTTGTGCGGCTGAAAACAAAGGAATGGAACCGGCTGAACATGGAGCCCGAAATGAGACTGAAGCTCTCCTGCTTGGAATCTGATGCCACCTCATTGGTGTCTCATCAAAAGCAGCACCATTCTTCTCATTCATTCTGATGAGTTTTTTTGTAGTGGCAAGTGAAAGCAGGTGGGGTAGGACTGATAGGTGGTCTGTGGGTCTTTTGCCCTGCCTAAGTAGTCCATGGATAAAAAAATTTGAGAACCACGATATAGAATGCTGAGGTTGCAAATAATCTGGTTGAGCCTCAGATTATGGCCAGGGAAGGAATTGCAGCCAGTGGCTGGGAAATAGAGTCTATGGTGGGTGTTAATTGTATATTAAGTGTATTTAATTGTATGCAGGTTGTGGGCATTAACTGCAGATTCATTTGTGCCTCTATAAAAACAAACAGTCTGAAACTGTGGTTGTTGGGTGAAGAGACGTTTGTTTATAATATGTATCTCTGTAAATAAATGTTTAGAAGTGTGCAAAGGTTTGGCTTCCATTCTATCCTTCACCATCTGGCTTTCTGGAACATAATATGGTAGCAAAGGATAGTTTCCTAAAGATGAATGTTGGAAACTAAGACAAAAATTTTTAGATGGAAAATAAAGTTCTAGTGGCCATTGGGGAAAATGGCAGAAAGCAACTTTAAACTGTTGGGGTATGATTACTCTCCGATGTTCTCAGAGTCTGAACCATATACTTGTGGAAGAACAAAGTGGATATATGGACACTGGTTATATCCCTACCAAAGAGAAAACTAGGTGTGGCCTTGGCGTTGTCATTTCCTGCAACAATTAAAAGCAGGAGTAAAGTATTTTCTGAGATGGGTGCCTGTCAGATGAAGGTTTTGACCTTCTATTGGAGTTCTTGGAGGAAATCTACCAGAAAGAATGAAGTGGATATGTGAAAATGGGTTATGTCCCACCAAAAGGAAAACAAGGTATGGCCTTGGCATTATCACTTCCTGCAAGAAGTAAAATCAGAAGTAAAGTATTTTATATGATGGTTAGTGATGAAAGTTTGGACCTTTTATAAGAGTTCTTTGATGAAATCTGCAAGCAAGATGATCTGTTAAATGCCACAAGGCATGGTTAGAATTTGATAGATTTCAGAAAATAGATGGTCATTCCATTGAAGAATATATCATGGACTTTAACAGATTGTATAAAAGATTGACAAAGTTCAATTTGGGATCTCTGGATTGGTATGAACCTTTAAATTACTGGATTGTGCTAAGGTGCCTCATATGAACATATAAATATATGTCTCATATGTATGATCAGACATCTGCTTCCTTAAAAACAAATTCCTGGGGCAACAGTTATTTCCTTCGAACTTCATGGAACTAATGATATATTCTGCAGTGACACAAAGAGTAGAAGACTCATTGATTGTCAGATTTTGAAATAATCCAAACTCATTTAACTGTGTAGTATTAGATAGTGTTTGTACTTCCAATGATTTGTGGGACAGATTGGTTAAAATGTTATCTTGATGCGCTAAGTAGTGAGGATCAACACAAGGTTAAGGAACATAAAAATACTACTTGCTTTAGGTTTGGTGATGAGGTCACATTGAGGTCACTGAAGAGAGTAGTAATTCCATGTTAAGTAGCTGGAGTGAGCCAGTATTGATGTAGTCTCTAGTGAGATACCTATGATGTTGTGTAAACCTTCTATCAAAAAGGCACAAGTTAAACTTAACATGGAGCATGATAAAGCAATTATTTTGGAGAGTTAGTCGGTCTGCTGTTTACCTAGACGAGATATTATTTGTAACCCCTTAACAAAACCTGATGTTCCTCATCAAAGTGTTAGACAAGTATTAATGACATTAGGTGTTAAAATCAGAGAGAAAGCAAGCAAAAAGTCTTAAAGTTACACAGACAATTTGTTCACCCTGCTTGTCAAAGGTTAAAAATCCTGCAAAAAGATGCCAGTGTGGTTGATGAAAAGTATATGAGGCTAATGGAAGGGATTTGTGAGAACTGTGAAATCTGTAAAAAGTACTGGGGAAGGCTGCCATGTCGTATTGACTTTAGCAAGGTAGTTGCCATACATCTAAAGGTATGGAACAAAGACAGAAATATTTTCATTCTCCATTTTATAGACCCGGTGACCAGATTTAATTTTCCTATGATAATACAAAGTAAAAACAAAAGGGTTATAAGACAAAATCATGGAGAAATGGATAGGGACCAGACTTGGGGCACCAGCGAAGTTTCTGATTGGTAATGGAGGGGAATTTGCAATTGATGAGTTCAGAGACCTGTGTGAAAATATGAACGCCATGGTTATGAATACTGCAGCTGAAAGTCCTTTCAGCAATAGGCTTTGTGAAAGGAATCATGCAGGGATCGATGAAATGCTGCATTAAATTTTGACTGATCAAGCAGACTGAAAGCTGACACTCTCCCTGGCATGGATGGTTCAAGCAAAGAATTCACTCCAAATGGATGGAAGGTAAAATCCCTATCAATTAGACTATGGATGAAATCTCAAATTGCTTTCTTTTCTGTGTGAACGTCTTCCCATGCTGGAAGGTATGACAATTAGTCGTATTTTTCTGCACATTTAAATGCTTTACAAGCAGGGAGAAAGGCTTTCATTAAGGCTGACATCTTGGAGAAATTTTGGAGAGTGCTGAGGCATTGTATAAGACCAATAAGACTTCAATACGGGTGATTTATACTGTAAAAGAGAAGGTCATGGGAATGGAAAGGCCCTTGGAACGTAACAGGTTGTGATGGTAAGGCAGAACTTATCAAACATGCTATCAAACTGTTAAGGTTCTTTCATCATGATTAAACAGAATTAATTACAAAATCTCATGCTGAGCAGTTCAAGTAAACAAGGCACCTTGTACCTCAAATGCTCATATGCTTTGTGATGAAGCTTCTGAGGAACAAAATGCTATAGATCAAGGGCTGGATAGTGGTAATGTGAGTGATCATGGTGCAAAGGACAGAACTATTGCATTCACAGACCAAATGCCCAGAGTTGGTACTCGGATGACATACATTATGAAGGTGAAGTTTTGGTGCCTGCCAATAAACTTGAGGATGAACTAATAAGGGAGCAAACCAAAAGGAATTAGATAGTTGGAGAGAGCTCGGAATTAATTCTGAAGTACAGATAAGGATCAACCAGCTTTGTCATATTGGCAGATTTGTACTGAAAAAGATTTGCAGATGGGAAGCTATTTGCTCTGGGTTTTGAACAGCAACCGGGTGATACAGATGTTAGAGTGGATTTTCCCACAGTTGCAAAAATAATCTTTAAAATCCGCATTTCTGCAGGTCGATACATTTCAGAGAGAAGTGTTTCTGAAACCACCCAAAGAGGAAGCAGATGCAGAAGGAAAACTATAGAAACTAAACAAATGCAACAATGGCCTAAATGATGCATCCAGGGTGTGGTATTTTTTCAGTGAGATCTGTTTTGCTAAGAATAGATAGTGCTCAACTAAAAGCAGATCCTGCAATGTTTTATTGGTATCATAAAAGGAAACTTTCAGCATCATCATGATGCATGTTGATGGTTTCTTATGGAGTTGTACTACGGAATTTGAGAAATAAGATTAGAGTAGAATTTAAAATTGGGAGTCAGGCTCATGGGGTTTTAAAATATCTTGTTTAGATATTAAGCAATGTAGATCTAGAATATCTTTAAATCATAGAGAGATACAGCACTGAAACAGGCCCTCCGACCCACCGAGTCTGTGCTGACCATCAACCACCCATTTATACTAATCCTACATTAATCCCATATTCCCTACCACATCCCCTCAATCCTCCTACCTAAACTAGGGGCAATTTACCTATCAACCTGCAAGTCTTTGGCTGTGGGAGGAAACCAGAGCACCCGGCAGAAACCCACGCGGTCACAGGGAAAACTTGCAAACTCCACATAGGCAGTACCCAGAACCGAACCCAGGTTGCTGGAGCTGTGAGACTGCAGTGCTAACCACTGTGCCACTGTGCTGCCCAAATCAACAATCCTATTTCAAGAGTGTTACTTTCATCGTGGGTTAATTGTACAAGGTCATCACAAAAAGATGATGTTATATCTAAAGAGACAGAACAATTATGAAGCTTAGTTGGTCAGTTGAACTGGCTGTGCACTCAGATTAGACCAGATGCTAGTTTGATGTATTGGAGCTAAGTACTATGATGAAACATCCTAAATAGAGAATGTTTATAGAGCAAATAAAACATTAAGAAAGTTAAATCTGGATAAATGCATATTTAAGTTCCCATCCTTAGATGACCCAAAAAACCTAAAGTTATTCATTTTTAGCAACACTTCACATGCAAATCTTCCTGATGGATATTCTAGTACAACTGTTTTCATAATTCTTCTGATGGGTAAGAATGGGAGATGTTGCCCTTTAGCTTGGGAAGTTAAGAAAATAAAAAGGGTTGTTAAAAGTACTTTGGCTGCCGAAACACTGCCTCTTGTGAAGGGAGTGTATATGGGATTCTATTTGTCAAATATTTTAAGTGAGATTCTGAACAGTGGGTATACTGAAGGGTGGCATATCCATTGAATGTTATGCAGATAATAAGTCTTTCCTTATGAGATAATGTACACTCTACAAAAAGTGAGTGAGAACAGGTTGCAGATTGACGTTACTGGCATTGAAACAAATGCCGGAGAGAAAGGAAATCAACTGTCAGATTATTTTACAAAAAGAAATGCATGTACGAAGAAAATGTTAGAGGTCCTAGAAGAGGGGCTTCTTGCAATGTAATGCTTTGCACAGAATATGGAGGTCTTGGATTTAATTTGTTTTGACATATTGGTTGTGCATATTAACTCATTTTTATCTAAAGAGGGAGAAGGGAATCTGTTAATTGGATTTAATGTATGCAGATGAGTGGTTGTCGGGTAAGGAATTGCATGGTTATAATGTGTATCTCCAAAAATTAAATGTTATTAAGTGTGTAAAGATTGGCTCTAGTCCTATCCTTCACCATCTGGTTTTCTGGAATATAATGGTGGGGACCAAAAACAGTGGCTTTGATCTTATAGAAACCTATAAAATTCTAACAGGACTTGATAGGGTAGATGCAGGAAGGATGTTCCCGATGGTGGGGGAGTCCAGAACCAGGGGTCGTAGTCTAAGAATACAGGGTAAACCTTTCAGGACTGAGATGAGGAGAAATTTCTTCACCCAGAGAGTGGTGAGCCTGTGGAATTCGCTACCACAGAAAGCAGTTGAGGCCAAAACATTGTATGTTTTCAAGAAGGAGTTCGATATAGCTCTTGGGTTTAAAGGGATCAAAGGGTATGGGGTGAAAGCGGGAACAGGTTACTGAGTTGGATGATCAGCCATGATCATAATGAATGGTGGAGCAGGCTTGAAGGGCCGAATGGTCTACTCCTGCTCCTATTTTCTATGTTTCTATGTTTCTAATTGAGGGAAATGTCTGCTCAGCCAATACTATATGGTGGACAAGCAGTGTGACAAATCAGAGACAGTGGAGGGGTCAAGAAAGGTGGTGGTGATGTACACCATTATGGAGGACTAGGCAGAAATCCACCACATGGACATGAAAGAACAATTCAGCTTGTTTTTGTACAGAATCTCTCCCCGGCATATCTTGAGCAATCTAAATGCCATCCCCATAAACATACTGGTTCTGGTTCGAATTGTCTCATTTAGACAAGTCCAACATTAGACAAGTGTAGACATAATCAGAGCTTAGCAAAATAAACATTTAAAAAATAATAATTATTTTAGTTATATTGTGTACTCTCAATTTTCAATTCATTTAAGAGTATATTTATCTCAATAATGTCTCTTTCTGTTGGGAAGGTTTCCTGGCCACTGCCTCTTTGTGAGCTCTTTGATTAGACACTACGGTGCTTTTAGCTCCTTCCTATTGTTCAGTGTGTATAAACAATATTTTGCAGTAATTTTTGTACCTAGTTTTTGTATTAGTTACTATGTACAAAATATAAACTTAAAGGCAGGAAGAAACCAGCAGGTTCATTGTGCCTGTCCCATACAGTCATGTTAAAACTTAGCATCATAATTTACCTGCATATGCTCACATTCTACCTAATCTACCTAATTCAAATTGTTTATCCCATTTAGACGCAGACTATTTCCTTCATTATTTTAAATACCTCAGTACAATCCTCTGAAACCTAAGCTTTTAAAGTACAAAATGATCCAACTCTCTAAGAGTATTGTGACAACTAAGGGCTTTTAAAACTAGGAAGCAATCTAGTGGCCCTCCTCTGAACATTTTACAAGCCCTCGATATCACTCACCGTGCAAGGGGACCAGAACTGATTGTAGTATTCTAGGTGGGGTCTAACTAGGTCTTGTACAAAGACGCTATGGTGTTCTTTGTTTTGTATTTTATTGCATCATCCTAGCTCTGCATCCTAATACTCAATTAGCTTTTGCCAGAACATCTGATGCACTATAACAGCTGGGCCTTGTTCTTGCTCAACAGACTTTAGTTTAGAATCCTGCATGGCATATTCATACTTGGCATTTGCCTTACTGACATACATTACACTACATTTATCTACATTAAATGTCACCTGCCATATGGGGCCTATTCCCCCATCGCATCAAGATCTGATTGTAATCTTTTTTTGCTCATTAAGTGTTCTGACACTAGCACTAATTATTGTGTCAACTGGGAATTTTCAGACCCCAATGCCTTCAACCAGATCATTAATATAGATAATGAAGAGCAACACTCCTAATACCAGTCCCTGTAGGACTCTACTAGTAACCAGACTCCAAGCAAAACCACTATTAATAACAACCCTCTGCCTACAAGAATGCAACCAAGTCTTGAGACAACAGATGATCTGCTTTTCCAATCCCACAGGACTCTATCTTATAAATTAACCTATTGTGTAGCACCTTGTCACAGCTTTTTGAAAATCCAAATGTAGGAGGTAGAGTAGGCTATTTAATCCACCAACCTATAAATCTGCTTGGAAAAGTCAACCAGGCTGGTTATATATGACCTTCTTTCCTGGAAGCTATGTTGAGAGTCTTTAATTACCCTTCTCTGTCCAGGTGGTCATCCAGAATATCTCTAATGATTCTTTCTGCCTGTAGCTCAAATCAAGCGAATGAACCTATAATTTTCAACTTCTAACTTGTTGCCCTTTTTGAATATTGGCACCAAGTTAACCTCCCTCCAGTCCTTTGGAACATTCTCTGAATCCAGCATGCTGTTAAATATGTAAGAAAGGTGCTCACTAAGCATAGCTTTGAGCACCATCATGTGAATGCTGTCAGGAAAAGAAGCCCATTCTCATTTAAGAACCCTTATTCTTTCCAGGATTACATCAGCATCCACTTAGACAGTTACAACTTCAATGGCAACTGTATATTGCAATCATGGTAGTGGAGCATAGTCTATAGTAAAGACAAAGCAGTTATTCCCAGCTATGCAGATATTAAAAATGTAATTAGAGAGAGAAAGGGTATAGAAAATATATTACACTATAATGAGGATTATAAAAAATTCTTTCACGGGATGTGAACGTTGCTGACTCGGCAAGCATTTGTTGCTGATCCCTAATTGCCTTTGAGAAGGTAATGATCAGCCAACTTCTTGAACCACTGCAGTCCGTGTTTTTCCTTTATTCATTCATAGAATGCCGGTGTCATTGGCTAGGACAGCATTTATTGCCCATCCCTAATTGTCCTTGAGAAAGTGGTAGTGGGCTGGCTTCCTGAACTGCTGCAGTCTATGTAGGGTAGGTGTACCCACAGTGCTGTTAGGAAGGAAGTTCCATGATTTTGACCCAACAACAGTGAAGGAACTGTGACATAGTTCCAAGTCAGGATGGTGTGTGACTTGGAGGGGAACTTGCAGGTGGTGGTGTTCCCATGTATTTGCTGCCTTTGTCCTTCTAGTTGGTAGAGGTCGCAGGTTTGGAAGATGCTGTCAAAGGAGTCTTAATGAGTTCATAGAGTCATAGAGTTTTACAGCACAGAAATTGCTGCCATGCATCTTGTAGATGATACACACTGCTGCCACTGCGCATTGGTGGTGGAGGGAGTGAATGTTGGGGTGCCAATCAAGAGGGCTGCTTTGTCCTAGATGGTGTCGAGCTTCTTGTGCAATGTTGGAGCTCCACTCATCCAGGCAAGTAGAGGGTATTCCATCACACTACTGACTTGTGCCTTGTAGATGGTGGACAGGCGATGGGGAGTCAGGCGATGAGTTACTTGCCACAGAATTCCCAGCCTCTGACCTGCTCTTGTAGCTACTGTACTTACATGTCTGGTCTAGTTCAGTTTCTGATCAATGGTAACCTCCAGGATGTTGATAGTGGGGGATTCAGTGATGGTAATGCCATTTAATGAACAGGGGAGATGGTTGGATTCCCTCTTGTTGGAGATGGTCATTGCCTGGCACTTGTATGGCGCGAATGTAACTTGACACACATCAGCCCAAGCCTGAATGTTGTCCAGGTCTTGCTGCATAAGGACACGGGCTGCTTCAGTATCTGAGGAGTCACAAATGGTGCTGAACACTGTGCAATCATCAGCGAATATCCCCACTTTTTTTTAATTCTTTCATGTGATGTGGGCGTTGCTGGCTAGGCCAGCATTTATTGCCCATCCCTAATTGTCCTTGAGAAGGTGTTGGTGAGCTGCCTTCTTGAACCGCTGCAGTCCGTGTGGGGAGGTACACCCACAGTGCTGTTAGGAAGGGAGTTCCACGATTTTGACCCTGCGACAGTGAAGGAATAGTGATATAGTTCCATGTCAGGATGATGTGTGGCTTGGAGGGGAACTTGCAGGTGGTGATGTTCCCATGCATCTACTGCCCTTGTCTTTCCAGATGGTAGAGGTCATGGGTTTGGAAGGTGCTGTCGAAGGGGACTTGGTGTGTTGCTGCAGTGCATCTTGTAGATGGTACACACTGCTGCCACTGTGCATCGGTGATGGAGGGAGTGTATGTTTGTGAATGGGGTGACAATCAAGCAGGCTGCTTTGTCCTGGATGGTGTCGAGCTTCTTGAGTGTTGTTGGAGCTGCACCCATCCAGGCAAGTGGACAGTATTCCATCACACTCCTGACTTGTGCCTTGTCGATGGTGGACAGGCTTTGGGGAGTCAGGAGGTGAATTACTCGCTTCAAGATTCCTAGCCTCTGACCTGCCTTGTAGCCATGGTATTTATATGGCTACTCCAGTTCAGATTCTGGTCAATGGTAACCCCCAGGATGTTGCTAGTGGGGGATTCAGCGATCGTAATACCATTGAATATTTTGCTTCTGTCTTCACTATAGAGGATACAAAAAACATTCCAGTAATAGCTGTAAATCAGAAGATGAAAGGAACAGAGGAACTTGGTGAAATTACAAATCCAGAGAAATGGTACTGAGCAAACTGATGGAGCTGCAAACTGACAAGTCTCAGGTCCTGATGGGCTTCATCCTCGGATCTTAAGGTGGCTAATGAGATAGTTGATGCATTGATGTTAATTTGTCAAAATTAGCTGGATTCTGGAAAGGTTCCATCAGAATGGAAAGTAGCAAATATAACCCCTCTATTCAAGAAGGGGGGGAGACAGAAAACAGGGAACTATAGGCCAGTTAGCTTGACATCTGTCATGGGGAAGGCGTTAGAATCGATCATTAAGGAGGTTATAGCTGGGAACATAGAAAAACTCAAGGTAATCCGGAATAGTCAGCATGGTTTTGTGAAAGGGAAATCATGTTTAACCAATTTATTGGAGTTCTTTGAAGGAGTAACATGCACTGTCGATAAAGGGGAGCCCATTGACATACTGTACTCGGATTTCCAGAAGGCATTTGCCAATGTACCACATAAAAGGTTATTGTGCAAAGTAGGAGTAGGGGGTACACATATTAGCATGGATAGAAGGTTGGCTGGCTGGCAGAAAACAGAGAGTATGAATAAATGGGGCCTTTTCTGATTGGCAGGATGTGACTAGTGGAGTCCCGCAGGGGTCTGTGCTGGGTCCTCGACTTTTTACAATTTATATCAATGACTCAGATGAGGGAGTGATGGCATGGCAGCTAAATTTGCAGATGACACAAAGATAGGTAGGAAAGTATGTTGTGAATAGGACATAAGGAGATCGCTGACCAATGTAGATAGGTTGAGTGAGTGGGCAAAAATCTGGCAGATGGACTATAATGTGAAGTTGTTCACTTTGGCAGGATAAATAAAAAAGCAGAGTATTACTTAAACAGAGAATAACTGTAGAATTCTGAGGTGCACGAGTCACAAAAAGTTAGTATGAAGATACAGCAATTCCGAAAGAAGGCAAATGGAATGCTATCCTTTATTATGAAAGGAATTGAAAATTAAAGGATGTGATGCTTCAGTTATACAGGGCATTGGTGAGACCACATCTCGAATACTGTGTGCTGTTTTGGTCTCCTTATTTAAGGAAAGATGTAAATGCATTGCAGGCAGTTGTGAGGAGGTTTACTAGATTGATACCTGGAATGAATGGGTTGTCTTATGAGGAAAGTTGGACAGACTGGGCTTATTTTCACTGGAGTTTAGAAGAGTGAGGGGAGACTTGATCGAAGTATATAAGATTCTGAACGGTGTTGACAAGGTGGATGTGGAAAGGATGTCTTGTGGGTGAGCCCAGAACTAGGGGACACTGTTTAAAAATTAGGGTTCACCCTTTTAGGACAGAGATGAGGAGAATTTTTTTCTGTCAGAGGGTTGTGCGACTTTGGAACTCTCTGCCTCAGAAGGTGGTGGAGGCAGGATCGTTGAAGATTTTTAAGGCGGAGGTAGATAGATTCCTGTTAGGCAAGGGAATCAAAGGTTATCGGGGTAGATGGGAGTGTGGAATGCGAGTCACAAACAGATCAGCCATGAATGACAGAACAGGCTTGGGGGGCCGAATAGCCTGCTTCTGCTCCTAATTCGTATGTTCGTATGTATGTTGAATGTCAATGGGAGATGGTTAGATTCTCTCTTGTTGGAGATGATCATTGCCTGACAGTTATGTGGGGCGAATGTTACTTACCACTTATCAGCCCAAGCCCGGATATTGTCCAGGTTTTGCTCTATATGGACACAGGCTGCTTTATTATCTGAGGAGTTGTGAATGGTGCTGAACATTGTGCAATCATCAGCGAACATCCCCACTTCTGACCTTATGATTGAAGAAAGTTCATTGATGAAGCAGCTGAAGATAGTTGGGCCTAGGACACTACCATGAGGAACTCCTGCAGTGATGTCCTGGAGCTGAGATGATTGACCTCCAACAACGACAACCATCTTTGTTTGCACTAGGTATGACTCCAACCAGCAGAGAGTTTTCCCCCTGATTTCCATTGACTCCAGTTTTGCTAGGGCTCCTTGTTGCCACACTCAGTCAAATGCTGCCTTGATGTCAAGAGCAGTCATTCTCACCTCACCTCTGGAGTTCAGCTCTTTTGTCCATGTTTGGACAAAGCCTGTAATGAGGTCATAACCTCATTACCTCAAAGGCTGAAATTAGGTCATGACCCCAAGCTTCTGGTTGCTTGCCATTTTAATTCACCACCTTGCTCTCACACCCACATTTCTGTCCTTGGCCTGCTGTAGTGTTCCAGTAAAGTTCAACAGAAGCTCAATTAACAGCACCTCATGTTCTGATTCAGCACTTTACAGACTTCTGGACTCAACATTGAGTTCAACAATTTTAAACCATGATCACTTAGGTACTGTTACGACCAGGTGAGAAAGGTGTCTAGGGGTCCCTCTCAGCCTTCACCTGGTCTTACTGTAACAGGGTTTCATTTTAAACACACTGTGTTTTTAGTTCCCCCTTGGTGAATCCTTGTTCACCGCTTTCCAATTATAAGCTAAAGAAATGAGCACAGCGGGCTTTCTTAGGTTCGAAGAAGAAAAGTGAAATTTATTAAAACTTAAACTTAAACTCTAATTTGGTCAATGCCTATGTATACAGGCTATGCCCTAAGCTAGCATGCATATGCAATATGCATATGCAAATAGAGACAGAAAAGAGCAGAAGAAAAATAAAGTGGAGAGGTTTGAGGCAATATCTGAAGAGTTTCTTGTTACTGTGCTTCGAGCTCACTGTAGAGTCTTTGCTTGTAGGTAATTCTTGCTTTTCATTGGGGCCCAATATTCTTCTTAAACCTTGTTCACTGTCAGAGACTTTTCTCTCTTGGAGTTCCTGTGGCTTCAATGGATTCCGAAACTGGTGAGAACGCGATGAGAGCAGAGAGGAGAAAGATGTTCTCAATCCAGGAGCTTTCTGCCAGTTCAAAAACTCTGTGGCAAGTTCAAATTCCTGCAACAGCCATATATCATGTCGCTAAACTGGTCTGACCACGTCTTTTGCGTATTCGGACATCTTAGCAGTTAACCGAGAATGCGAGCTCCTCTACCCTCAATGTCTAGTAATCAAAGGTCCCTTGTGGATTAAATTGGAGCAGGGAGTAGCCTCTTTGTCCTTTCCAAGTACTGTCTGCTAATATGCAAAAATATCTCCAGCCAAGGATGCATTGTGGTTTTTTTTTGACCAGTTCTTTCTTCAATCCAGTGACAGTTTAAAATTAATGTTCATGTGACAAAATTGATATTCCTCATTCTTAGCAGGTGGGGGCATGCATGATAGTAATGTAAACTGTTCACAATACTTGAATTTGCCTTTAGGATCTTCTAAAAGTTCCTTGCTTTTCATGATTGCAAACACAAAACCAATTATTCCATTTTCCTTTTTTAAGGACTTAATGACATGCATTGCCACCTTTTAATGACTGTTGTATCTGCATACCAAGATTCATCTGTTCCTCCATCCTAATGTGGTCCAATAGAAATCGTTAACTAGCCACACGTATGGCAACAGTGATACCATTTTAGTCACGGGCACTAATTTTAGTAGAAAAACCCCATATACAAGGTTAATGTAGTTCAAATGCATATTTATTTAAACAACATAGAAACATAGAAAATAGGAGTGGGAGTAGGTCATTCGGCCCTTCGAGCCTGCTCCGCCATTCATTATGATTATGGCCGATCATCCAACTCAGTAATCTGTTCCCGCTTTCGCCCCATACCCTTTGATCCCTTTAGACCCAAGAGCTATATCTAACTCCTTCTTGAAAACATACAATGTTTTGGCCTCAACTGCTTTCTGTGGTAGCGAATTCCACAGGCTCACCACTCTCTGGGTGAAGAAATTTCGCCTCATCTCAGTCCTGAAAGGTTTACCCTGTATTCTTAGACTGAGACCCCTGGTTCTGCACTCCACCACCATCGGGAACATCCTTTCTGCATCTACCCTGTCAAATCCTGATAGAATTTTATAGGTTTCTATGAGATCCCCCCCTCACTCTCCTGAACTGCAGCGAATATAATCCTAACCGACTCAATCTCTCTTCATATGTCAGTCCCGACATCCCAGGAATCAGTTTGGTAAACCTGCGCTGCACTCCCTCGACAGCAAGAACATCCTTCCTCAGATAAGGAGACCAAAACTGCACACAATATTCCAGGTGTGGCCTCACCAAGGCCCTGTATAATTGCAGCAAGACATCCCTGCTCCTGTACTCAAATCCTCTCGCTATGAAGGCCAACATACCATTTGCCTTTTTTACCGCCTGTTGCACCTGCATGCTTACCTTCAGCGACTGGTGTACGAGAACACCCAGGCCTCGCTGCATATTCCCCTCTCTCAGTTTATAGCCTTTCAGATAATAATCTGCCTTTCTGTTTTTGCTACCAAAGTGGATAACCTCACATTAATCCACATTATACTGCATCTGCCATGCATTAGCCCATTCACTTACCTTGTCCAAATCACCCTGGAGCCTCTCTGCATCCTCCTCACAACACACCCTCCCACCCAGTTTTGTGTCATCTGCAAATTTGGAGATATTACATTTAGCTCCCTCATCTAAATCATTAATGTATATTGTGAATAGCTGGGGTCCTAGCACCACTAGTCACTGCCTGCCATTTGGAAAAAGACCCATTTATCCCTACTCTTTGTTTCCTGTCCGCCAACCAATTTTCTATCCATCGCAATACACTACCCGCAATCCCATGCGCTTTAATTTTACACGCTAATCTCATATGTGGGACTTTGTCGAAAGCCTTCTGAAAGTCCAAATAAACCACATCCACTGGCTCCCCCTCATCAACTCCATTAGATACATCCTCGAAGAATTCTAGTAGATTTGTCAAGCATCTGCTATTTTTCTCTTTCACTGTGTCCGTGCTGGATTCTGGCATGTATTAATCAGATATAGCACATCTTCATGAAGCTTCTAGATTTTTGACTTGCAGTGGTGAGCAGGACTTTTACTTCATCAGAGTGGTTGCTGAGAATATTGACTCACACGATGAGACATTCCAGACACATTCCTATTTTCCACCCAGAATACAGTTGGATGTTGCTTCCATTGTCATGATGTGCACTTTTGGATCTGCTCATTATTGTTTGGGTGTGCTTTCTTCTACATACATACAAACATACATACGAACTAGGAGCAGGAGTAGTCTATATACCCCTTGAGCCAGCTCTGCCATTCTATAAGATCATAGCTGATCTGTTTTTGGACACAACTCCACTTTCCTGCCTACCCCTAGTACCCTTTGACTCCCTTGTTTGTCAAGAATCTGTCTGCCTCTGCCTTAAAAGCATTCAACGACCCTGTCTCCACTGCTCTTCAGTGAACAGAGTTCCACAGACTCGCGACTCTCTGAGAGAAAAAAAATTATCCTTATCTCTGTCTTAAATGGGAGATCCCTTATTTTTAAACTGTGCCCCTGAGTTTTTGTCTCTCCCACAAGGGGAAAATCCTTTCAACATCCACCCTGTCAAGTCCCCTCAGGATCTTATATGTTTCAATAAAATCACCTCTCATCCTTCTAAACTGTGATGAATACAGATCCAATCTTTACAACCTTTCCTGATAAGATAACCCTCTCATCCCAGGAATCAGTTGAGTAAACCTTCTCTGAACTGCTTCCAATGCAATTATATCCTTTCTTAAGTAAGCAAACCAAAACTCTACATAATACCCGAGAGGTGGTCTCACCAATGTCCTGTACAACTGTAGGAAAACATCTTTACTTTTATATCCCATTCCCCTTGCAATAAATGAGAACATTGAATTTTTTTTTCTTCATTCATGGGATTTTGGCGTCACTGGCTATGCCAGCATTTATTGCCCATCCCTAATTGCCCTTGAGGAGGTGGTGGTGAGCTGCCTTCTTGAACCGCTGCAGTCCATGTGAGGTAGGTACACCCACAGTGCTATTAGGAAGGGAGTTCCAGGATTTTGACCCAGCGACAGTGAAGGAACGGCGATATAGTTCCAAGTCAGGATGGTGTGTGACTTGGATGGGAACTTGCAGGTGGTGATGTTCCCATGCATCTGCTGCCCTTGTCGTTCGAGGTGGTAGATGTCGCGGGTTTGGAAGGTACTGTCTAAGGAGCCTTGGTGCATTTCTGCAGTGCATCTTGTAGATGGTACACAGTGCTGCCACTGTGTATCGGTGGTGGAGGGAGTGAATGTTTGTGGATGGGGTGCCAATCAAGTGGGCCGCTTTGCCCTAGATGGTGTTGAGCTTCTTGAATGTTGTTGGAGCTGCACCCATCCAGCCAAGTGGAGAGTATTGCATCACACTCCTGACTTGTGCCTTGTAGATGGTGGACAGGCTTTGGGGAGTCAGGAGGTGAGTTACTCGCCGCAGGATTCCTAGCCTCTGACCTGCTCTTGTAGCCACGGTATTTATATGGCTACTCCAGTTCAGTTTCTGGTCAATGGTAGCCCCTAAGATGTTGATAGTGGGGGATTCAGTGATGGTAATGCCATTAAATGTCAAAGGGAGATGGTTAGATTGTCTCTTGTTGGAGATGGTCATTGCCTGGCACTTGTGTGGCACGAATGTTACTTGCCACTTATCAGCCCAAGCCTGGATATTGTCCAGCTCTTGCTGCATTTCTACACAGACTGCTTCAGTATTTGAGGAGTCGCGAATGGTGCTGAACATTGTGCAATCATCAGCGAACATTCCCACTTCTGACCTTATGATAGAAGGATGGACATTGAAGTCCCCCACCCAGAGTATATTTTGTGCCCTTGCTACCCTCAGTGCTTCCTCCAAGTGGTGTTCAACATGGAGGAGTACTGAGTCATCAGCTGAGGGAGGGCGGTAGGTGGTAATCAGTAGGAGGTTAACTTGCCCATGTTTCACCTGATGACATGAGACTTCACGGCGTCCGGAGTCAATGTTGAGGACTCCCAAGGCAACTCCCTCCCTACTGTATACCACTGTGCCACCACCTCTGGTAAGTCTGTCCTGCCGGTGGGACAGGACATACCCAGGGATGGTGATGGCAGTGTCTGGGACGTTGTCGTTAAGGTATGATTCCGTGAGTGTGACTATGTCAGGCTGTTGCATGACTAGTCTGTGGGACAGCTCTCCCAACTTTGGCACAAGCCCCCAGATGTTAGTAAGGAGGACTTTGCAGGGTCGACAGGGCTGGGTTTGTCGTTCTTGTTTCCGGTGCCGAGGTCGATGCTAGGTGGTCCATCCGGATTCATTCCTTTTTATTGACTTCGTAGCGGTTAGGTACAACTGAGTGGGTTGCTAGGCCATTTCAGAGGGCATGTAAGAGTTAACCACATTGCTATGGGTCTGGAGTCACATGTAGGCCAGACCAGGTGACAGCAGATTTCCTTCCCTAAAGGGCATTAGTGAACCAGATGGTTTTTTACAACAATCGACAATGGTTTCATGGCCATCATTAGACTAGCTTTTAATTCCAGATTTTTATTCATTAAATTCAAATTCCACCTTCTGCTGTGGTGGGGTTCAAACCCATGTCTCCAGATCAATACCCTGGGTCTCTGGGTTACTAGTCCAGTGATAATACCACTACACCACCGCCGCCCCATTTGCCTTCTTAATCACTCGATCTACCAAAGTGACCATTCTGATTCGTCAAGCTGAGTGCAATGACACCTTCCCATTCCATACAATGTTGCTGGTGTTTCCATAGTGCTGAGGTTCATGCTTTCACCTGTTTACATACCATTTTGGCAGCTAACCAATAAGCAGTAACCATGGAAATATAGCATACACAACCATCAAAAAACACTTCTGCACTCTGCTCCATCTTACTAGCAAATGCACAAAAAGGTTAGAGTGCACATGTGGGACTATGAGCATTGAGATCACATGCCACACTAACAGAGTTTGTTACTCATTTTACATTTACCGTAGCAAGTAGCTAATGTATTGGGCGACACTGTTCAATCCCATTTAAGGTATATTTCTTTTCCCTAGTCTCACTTATGAAATATGTAACTCTGAATAGCATCTGCTATCTATACGCCCATCCTGCAGTCATTCATAGCCCTTGCCACAATTTGCCATCGCTCCCAATTTGGGGCATCAGCAAAATTCAATCTGGTTCCCTCAACTCTTAAGTGCAGATCAATTATGTAAATGGTAAATAAGAATGATAATGACAACAGACAACATCATTTTTATTTCAGAAATCTTTTATTTGTTCTGTCTGGTTTGGGGCTGAATTAAGTGCCATATCTCTGTTTCAAGCATGCTCTGACACTTGGTTAAATCCACATTCTAAAGGAAACAAAGCCAATAAAAATTTAGCCAACATAAATTGGGTGACACATAGGAGAGATTAGAGAATGATTCACATTAGTTTATTACAGACACTCAAGAAGTTACATAATTTAAGACCTTGTAGGGGCAATTTTTATTTTATTGTTTGTTCATGAGATGTGGGTGACAAGATCCCTTCTCATCCCCATTCCTCATTGCTGTGAGAAGGCTGTGGTGAGTCTTCTTGTACTATTGCCATTTTTGTCACATGAAATTATCAGAATAGAGAATTTCAAATACAGCAAGAAAACAAAAACAGTAGTGCAGCAATATATTCAGTTGTGAATCAATCTGTCAGATAATACCTGTAATATATTTGAAATGGAGGCAACTTTATAGTCCATTGTAGACTTTGAATGCAAACCATTGTCATACTGTTATATATTAGTTTACTGTGAATACTGTGTAGAGAGGGAAGAGTAGGAAGTAGAGAATGCTGGTAGAAAAAGGAGCAAAAAGAAGAAAAGGCTGCTTTGCTAGTTAAGCCACTAGATGGCATGCAAACTTGCAAACACCGATAATACTTCCTGCAATATCTGGGAGAACTCAAAGTTCCTTTTAAAGTCTGAGCAAAATGTTTGAAAATTAACTATAGGCCAGTTATGATTCTTGAAGAGAACACATTTTCTGCTGAATGGAAACATGTTCTACTCGTGCACAGTCTGGGTGCAGAATGCCAAAGGAGTTACTGCAAACTGCATTAACTGAATGGCTTTGTCCAGGTGGAAGGGACTTTTGGTCACACAAGTTATATTTTACATAGTATTTTAAACAATATGCACAGTATATCAGTGAATCTACTGACTGCTAGCTACCTTGTATTGCGTACAGTTTTGGTCGCCGTATTTAAGGAAGGATATACTAGCATTGGCCTCAAGTGGAGTATTGTGTCCAATTCTGGGCACCACACATTAGGAAGGATGTGAAGACATTAGAGAGGATGTAGGAAAGATTAACAAGAATGGTTCCAGGGATGAGGGACTTCAGTTATGAGGGTAGATTAGAGAAGCTGGGGTTGTTCCCCTTGGAGAAGGTTGAAAGGAGATTTGATAGAAGTGTTCAAAATCATGAGGGGTCTGGATAGAACACATAGGCAGAAACTGTACTCAACGACAGAAGGATCGAGAACCAGTGGACAGAGATTTAAAGTGAATGGCAAAAGAACCAAAGGTGACATGTGGAAAAACTTTTTCACATACTGAGTGGTTGGGATCTGGAATGCACTGCCTGAAAGTATGGTGGAGGCAGATTAAATCATAGCTTTCAAAAGAATATTGGGCAATTATCTGAAGAGAAAAAGTTTGTAGAGCTACGGGGAAGAGGCAGGGGTGTGGGACAATCTGAGTTGCTCTTGCAGAGAGCTGCCATGGACATGATAGGCTGAATGGCCTCCTTCTGTGCTGTAACCGTTCTATGATTCTAGTTATACAATCACTTACATGCACATGTGAAGTGGCTTGGGTGTGAAACAACTCAAAGTAGCAATATAATGCAGGAAACTACTAAGTCTGTTGAAAGCCAAGACGTGTGTGACCCAAACTGCTTGTAGGAGGTGGCTTTACATTAGTTTGAGATCATACTAAGCAGTATAATTTATTTTAGCTGATATTATCCGAAAACACATCAGTTTCCACATGTACACTGACAACACCCACCTCTCTCAACCCTTCCGCTGTCTCTAAATTGTCAGACTGTTCGACTGATGTCCAATACTGAATGAACAGATATTTCTTCCAGTTAAATATTAGGAAGGCTAAAGCCATTGTCTTCGGTTCCAGCTACAAACTCCGTTCCCTAGCCACCAATTCCATTACTCTTCCTGGCAATTGTTTGAGGTTGCACCAGACTGTTTGCAACCTTGATATATTTGAGCCTGAGATGAGTTTCCACCCACATATCTGCACCATTACCAAGAACCGCCTATTTCTACCTCTGTAACATTTCCCAGTGCTGCCCCTAGCTCAGCTCAGCTGCTACTGAAATCCTCATTCATGCCTTTGTTACTTCTAGACTTGACTATTCTAACATGCTCCTGGCCTCCCACATTCTACCTTCTGTAAACTTGAAGTCATCCAAAATTCTGCTGCCCGTGTCCTAACTTGCACCGTCCTTTTCACCCATCACCCCTGTCCTCGTTGACTTACATTGTAACTCAGTTAAGCAATGACGCGATTCTAAAATTCTCATCCTTGTTTTCAAATCCCTCCATGGCCTCAAGAGCAGGTCAAAGGCTAGGAATCCTGTGGCGAGTAACTCAGCTCCTGACCTCCCAAAACCTGTCCACCATCTACAAGGCACAAGTCAGGAGTGTGATGCAATACTCTCCACTTGCCTGGATGGGTGCAGCTCCAACAACACTCAGGAAGCTCGACACCATCCAGGGCAAAGCAGCCCGCTTGATTGCCACCTCATCCACAAACATTCACTCCCTCCACCACCAACGCACAGTGAAAGCAGTGTGTACCATCTACAAGATGCACTGCAGCAACACACCAAGGCTCCTTAGACAGCACCTTCCAAACCCATGACCTCTATCAACTAGAAGGACAAGGGCAACAAATGCATGGGAACATCACCAACTGCAAGTTCCCCTCCAAGTCACACACCATCCTGACTTGGAACTATATCGCCGTTCCTTCACTGTCGCTGGGTCAAATTCCTGGAACTCCCTTCCTAACAGCACTATGGGTGTACCTACCTCCCATGGACTCAAGCGGTTCAAGAAGGCAGCTCACCACCACCTTCTCAAGGGCAATTAGGGATGGGCAATAAATGCTGGCCTGGCCAGCGACGCCCACATCCCATGAATGAATAAAAAAAATCTGTCATCTCCAGCCCCACAATCCTCTGAGATATCTGTGCTCCCCTCATTCTGGCCTCTTGAGCATTTCTAATTTTAATCATGCTATGCCTTCAGCTGCCAAGGCCCTAAGCTCTGGAATTCCCTCCCTAAGCCTCTTTGCCCCTCTATCTCTCTTTCTCCCTTAAGATGCTGCTGAAAACCTTCTTTGACCAAACGTTTGGTCATCTGTCCTAATATCTCCTTATGTGGCTCAGTGTCAAATTTTGCCTTTTACCGTTCCTACGAAGCACCTCAGAACATCTTGGATTGAAACATTAAACTGAGGCCCCATCTGTCCTCTCACAAAGACAGATTATCTGGTCATTATCACGTTGCTGTTTGTGGGGCCTTGCTGTGCACAAATTGGCTGCCACATTTCCTACATTACCACAGTGACTACACTTCAAAGTACTTCATTGGGTGTATAGCATTTTCAGATGTCCTGTGGTTGTGAAAGGCGCTATATAAATGCAAGTCTTTTTCATGAAAGGCACTACAGAAATGCATGTGTTTTGTTTTTTTAATTTCGCTAAAGGTGCTATATAAATGCAAGTTGTTGTTGATTTAGGTTGAAACTAGTAATTTGTGATATATATTTCCTACTATTCTTTTGAGTATTTAACTGGACATTCTTCCTGTTGCTGTTTGTGGGATTTTTCTATGTAGAAAATGGTTGCTAGATTTGCATAGATAATAGCAGTTACTACACTTAAAAGGAGTTCATTCTTTGTGAAAGCCTTTGAGATGTTTCTGAGAGAGGTACTAATGCTCTATGTAAATACAAGTTTTTTCTGTTTTCACCACGTTGAAAGATATATAAAACTATTAAATGTGATGCTTAGAATCAAAGAATGGTACAGCACAGAACAAGGCCACTTAGCCCATTGCACCTGTGTCACTTCTTTGGTAAAGCTATCCAACTATTCCCATTCCCTTGCTCTTTCTCCATCGTGCTGTAATTCTTTTTTTCTTCAATTATTTATCCAATTCCCTTTTGAAAGTTACTATTGAATCTGCTTCCACCACCCTTTCAGGCAATGCATTCCAGAGCACAGCAACTCACTGTGTAATTGTTCCCCCTCATCTCGCCTCTGATTCCTTTGCCAATAACCTTAAATTTGTGTCCTCTGGTTACTGACCGTTCTGCCACTGGTAAGTTTCTCCTTGCTCTACCAAAAGTCTTCATGATTTTAAATACCTCTATTAAATCTCCTCTTCATTTTCCCTACTTTAAGGAGAACAATCTCAGTTTCTCTAGTTTTTTTCCACGTAATCAAAGTCCCTCTCCCTGGTACCATTCTGGTAAATCTCTTCTGCACCCTCTCTGAGACTTTGACATCCTTACTGAAGTGTAGCACTCAGAATTGAACATAATACTCCAGCTGAGGCCTAACTTTATAAAAGTTTAACATGACCTCCTCACTTTTGTACACTATGCTTCCATTTATAAACCTAAAGATGCCATTTGCTTTTTAACAGCCTACCCAACTTGTCCTCACACCTTCAAAGATTTGTGTACAGATACCCCAAGGTCTCTCTGTTCTTGCACGCTCTTTAAAGTTGTACCATTTAGTTTATAGTGCCCCTTTTCATTCTACCTATGAAAAATGTATCACTTCACACTTCTCTGCACCAAATTTCATTTGCCACGTGTCCGTTCATTTCGCCAGTCGAAGACCTCCTGAAATCAGTTACACTCCTCCTCATTGTTTACTACATTTCTGAGTTTCATGTAATTTGCAAAATTTGGAATTATGTCCTGTATACTCAAGTCCAGGTCAGTAATATATATCAAAAAGAGAAGTGGTCCTAATACTGACCCCTGAAGCACACCACTTCATACTTCCCTCCAGTCTGGAAAACAACAATTCACCACTACACTCTACTTTCTGTCTCTTAGCCAATTTCATATCCATGCTGCCACTGTCCCTTTAATCCAGTGGTTTATAATTTTGCTAACAAACCTATTTTGCGGTACTTTGTCAAATGCCTTTGAAAGGCCATATACATAACATCAACCACATTACCTCTTCAGCCTCATTAATAGCACAGATAGACATAAATGGGTTTGATCCAGTAACTATTATGGAGATGTGGTTGTGGAGTGATCAAGTTCAGGACCTGAATATTCCAGGATACATGACTTTTACAAGAGACAGCGAAAATGGAGGGGGTGGGGGGAGGGGTGTGGGGTAGCCCTGATAATAAATGATTGGATAAAGGCAGTAGAAAGAAAGGATCTTAGCTGGGAAAATCCAGATGTAGAATCAGCAAGGGTGAAACTAAGAAACGGCAAGGGGCAGAAAACACTGGGAGTAGTTTATAGGCCTCTAAGAATATGGGGCAGAGTGTATATCACGAAATTAGAGGCGCATGTAACAAAGTTAATACAGTAATCATGGGAGACTTTAATTTTGATATAGACAGGGCCGACAAAAGTTGCAGTGTGTGGAGGATGAGTTCATGGAATGAATTCAAGATAGTTTTTGTCTGTGGCACAAACGTATCCGTTTTTGTAGTTCAGTTCAACAGTTGACTTTTATTTCATAATTCCTCCAGTTCATTTCATATTTCATCACTGTTCCCTCCGTGAGAATAACATAGGGCTATGGGGATCAAGCAGGGGAGTGGGACTGACTGGATTGCTCCACGGAGAGCTAGCATGGTCTTGATTGGCCAAATGGCCTCCTTCCATGTTGTAAATGACTCTATCACTCATCATATCATAAAGTCATAGGGTTCTACAGCACAGAAACAGGCCCTTCGGCTCATCGAGTCCACGCCGGCCATCAAGCACCTATCTATTCTAATCCCATTTTCCAGCACTTGGCCCGTAGCGTTTCAAGTGCTCATCTAAATAGTTCTTAAATGTTGTGAGGGTTCTTGCCTCTATCACCCCTTCAGGCAGTGTGTTCCAGATTCCAACCACCCACTAGGTGAAATTTATTTTCCTTAAATTCCCTAAAAACCTCCTGCCCCTCACCTTCAATCTATGCCCCCTGGTTATTGACACGTCCGCTAAGGGAAAAAGTTTTTTCCTCTCTACCCTATCTATGCCCTTCCTAATTTTATATACCTCAATGAGGTCCCCCCTCAGCCTTCTCTGCTCTAAGGAAAACAACCCCAGCCTATCCAGTCTCTCTTCATAGCTGAAATGCTCCAGCCCAGGCAAAATCCTGGTGAATCTCCTCTGCACCCTCTCCAGTGCAATCACGTCCTTCCTATAGTGTGGCGACCAGAGCTGTACACAGTACTCCAGCTGTGGCCTAACTAGCATTTATACAGCTCCATCATAACCTTCCTGCTCTTATATTCTATGCCTCGGCTAATAAAGGCAAGTATCCCATATGCCTCCCTAACCACCTTATCTACCTGTGCTGCTGTCTTCAGTGATCTATGGACAAGTACACCAAGGTTCCTCTGACCCTCTGTATGTCCTGGGGTCCTACCATCCATTGTATATTCCCTTGCCTTGTTAGTCCTCCCAAAATGCATGACCTCACACTTCTCAGATTAAATTCCATTTGCCACTGCTCCGCCCATCTTACCAGCCCATCTATATCGTCCTGTAATCTAAGGCTTTTCTCCTCACTATTTACGACACCACCAATTTTCGTGTCATCTGCAAACTTACTGATCATACCTCCTATATTCACGTCTAAATCATTATTGTTCACGTCTAAATCATTAATGTACACTACAATCAGCAAGGGTCCCAGCACCGATCCCTGTGGTACACCACTGCTCACAGGCTTCCAATTGCAAAAACAACCCTCGACCATCGCCCTCTGCCTCCTGCCATTAATCCAATTTGCCAATGTCAAGGAACCAACGAAAGAACAGGCTATTTTAGATCTAATATTGTAGAATGAGAAAGGGTTAATGAATAACCATGTAGTAAAGAAGCCTCTAGGGATAGTGATTATGATATGCTGTCTCATCCGTGGCTCAGTTGGTAGCAGCACACCTTTTCAAGGGCAATTAGGGATGGGCAATAATTGCTGGCCTAGCCAGCGATGTCCACATCCCATGAAGGAATTAAAAAAAAACTCTCACCTCTGAGTCACAAGCTTGTGGGTTCAAAGAACAAAGAACAAAGAAAATTACAGCACAGGAACAGGCCCTTCGGCCCTCCAAGCCTGCGCCGATCTAGATTCTCTATCTAAACATGTCGCCTATTTTCTAAGGGTCTGTATCTCTTTTCTTCCTGCCCATTCATGTATCTGTCTAGATACATCTTAAAAGACGCCATCGTGCCCGCATCTACCACCTCCGCTGGCAACGCGTTCCAGGCACCCACCACCCTCTGCGTAAAGAACTTTCCACGCATATCCCCCCTAAACTTTTCCTCTTTCACTTTGAACTCGTGTCCTCTAGTAATTGAATCCCCCACTCTGGGAAAAAGCCTCTTGCTATCCACCCTGTCTATACCTCTCATGATTTTGTACACCTCAATCAGGTCCCCCCTCAACCTCCGTCTTTCTAATGAAAATAATCCTAATCTACTCAACCTCTCTTCATAGCTAGCGCCCTCCATACCAGGCAGCATCCTGGTGAACCTCCTCTGCACCCTCTCCAAAGCATCCACATCCTTTTGGTAATGTGGCGACCAGAACTGCACGCAGTATTCCAAATGTGGCCGAACCAAAGTCCTATACAACTGTAACATGACCTGCCAACTCTTGTACTCAATACCCCGTCCGATGAAGGAAAGCATGCCGTATGCCTTCTTGACCACTCTATTTACTTGCGTTGCCACCTTCAGGGAACAGTGGACCTGAACACCCAAATCTCTCTGGACATCAATTTTCCCCAGGACTTTTCCATTTACTGTATAGTTCACTCTTGAATTGGATCTTCCAAAATGCATCACCTCGCATTTGCCCTGATTGAACTCCATCTGCCATTTCTCTGCCCAACTCTCCAATCTATCTATATTCTGCTGTATTCTCTGACAGTCCCCTTCACTATCTGCTACTCCACCGATCTTAGTGTCGTCTGCAAACTTGCTAATCAGTCCACCTATACTTTCCTCCAAATCATTAATGTATATCACAAACAACAGTGGTCCCAGCACGGATCCCGTTCAAGTCCCACTCCACAGACTTAGGACAAAAATCAAGACTGACACTCCACACTGAAGGTGTGATGCACTGTTTGAGGTGATGTCTTTCAGATGAGACATTAAATCAAGGCCCAGTCCGTTTTCTAAGGTGACGTTAAATATCCCAGGGCATTCACTATTCTGAGGAAGAGCAGTGCAGTTATCCCCATTGTCCCGGTCAATATTTATCCCTCAATCAACAACACAAGAAAACAGATTATCCAGTCACTATCATATTGCTGTTTGTGAGAGCTTGCTGTGCAGAAATTGGCTGCTGCGTTTCCTACATGACAACAGTGATTGCACTTCAAAAGTACTTCATTGACTGTAAAGTGCTCTGGGATACCCCGCGGTTGTGAAAGGTGCTGTATAAATGTAAGTTCTTTCTTTATTTCTAGAATTTTATACTGAGTTTGAGTGATTAAGTCTGAAACTAGGATCTTAAATTTGAACCAAGTAAACACATAGGTATGAGTGGCAAGTTTGGTAAAGTAGACTGAGAAACGAGATTAAAACATGTGATGGGAGATAAGCAATGGCAAACATTTAAAGAATTAATTAATAATTTGCAACAAATGTACATTCCCTAGGCAACAAAAATACCACAGGAAAAGTGGTCCAACAACAGAAGTTAAAGATGGTACTAGATTAAAGGAAGAGGCTTATAATTTTGCCAAAAAGTGTAGTAAGCCTGAAGGTTGAGAGAATTTTAGAATTCAGCAAAGGATGATAACCAAGAAATTGATAAAGAAGGAGAAAAGGGAATATGAGAGTATTGTAGCAAGATACATAAAAGTAGAAAGCTTCCATAGGTATGTAAAAAAAAGATTAACAAAAGTAAATGTGTTTTCCTTCGAGGCAGAGACAGCAGAAATTATAATGTGGAATAATGGGATGAATTTTACGCCCCACCCAAAGAGCGGGAAGGTGGTGGGGGGGGAGTAAAATGGAGCGGGAGGCTTGTGGGGCCCTTCCCGACCTGCTCCTGCCTCCACCGCAACTTTACACAGGGCGGTGGCAAAAAAAATGGCCCGCCCACAGCAAGTCAATCAAGGCTCTTAAGTGGCCACTTAACAACCACTTAAGGGCCTCCGCCCGCTGCCACGGGGATTTTACCCTAGGCCGGTCGGGCAGCCCAGGCCCGAGAAAAGCCGCTTGACAAAAGCAGGCAGCTTTCTGACAGCCTGGGGGCCCTGTGCCCGACGGAGGGCTGCCCCAATGCCCCAACCACCCCCAACACCCAACACACCCCCCGCTGATCAACCAACCTTGCTTCCCCGGGGCCCGACCGATTGCCCCCGACGAGGCCCCAAATACTTATACGTTCTCCGGGGCTCCCCGCCATCTTCTGTCTTTAATAAAAGCAAAATACTGCAGATGCTGGAAATCTGAAATAAAAACAAGAAATGCTGGAAATACTCAGCAGGTCTGCCTGCATCTGTGGAGAGAGAAGCAGAGTTAACGTTTCAGGTTAGTGACCCTTCTTCAGAACTGACAAATATTAGAAATGTAAAAGATTTTAAGCAAGTAAAGCAGGGCATGGGGCAAGAGATAACAAAAGAGGTGTTGATAGGACAAGGTCACAAAGAATAACTGACCAGAAGGTCAATGGAACAAAGGCAAACGGTATGTTAATGGTGTGCTGAAAGACAAAGTGTTAGTACAGAGAGGGTGTGAATGGACTGTACAGCACAAAGCACTCCAAGCACTAACATTAAAAAAATTTAAAGAAACAAAAACAGTGGGTAGGCTCAGTAGAAACAAACTAAACTCACTAAAAAACCTAAAATAAAGTAACCAAAGAAAAAAGAAAAACAGAAAAAATAACTAAACATAAAAAGGGGGGGGGGGGGGGGGGGGGGTGGGCCGTCATGCTCTGAAATTATTGAATTCAATTTTACTGTCTTCAGCTGGGGTGCAGTCCCAGCAGTGGCCACCGCTCATGGTGGGGCTGATGGGACGGAGAGCTGCCGGCCGCTGATTGGCCAGCAGCTCCATTAGGTGGGACTTCCTGCAAATTGCAGTCCGGATCCCCAGGCCAAGCAGAGGCGGGTTCGCCACTGAATTTTCAGTCGGGGGACGGCTCCCGTCCACTGAGGGTAAAATTCAGCCCTATGAGTTGGCAGAGACATGAAACCAGCATTTTGTATCTGTCTTCACGGTAGAAGACAAAAAAACATTCTGGAAGTTGTGGGAAACCCAGGGTCTAGCGAGAATGATGAACTTAAAGAAATTAATATTAGTCAAGAATTGTACTGGGGAAATTAATGATACTAAAAGTCAACAAATCCCCTGGACCTGATGGCTTATGTACAAGAGGTTGCTACAGTGATAGTGGATGCATTGGTTTCAATCTGCTAGAATTCCCTAGATTCTAGAATGGTACCAGTAGTTTGGAAGTTAGCAAACATAAACCTACTATTCAAGAAAGGATGAAGAGAAAAAACAGGGAACTATAGGCCAATTAGCTTGCCATCAGTAATAAGAAAAATGATAAAATATATTATTAGATACGTGATAATGGGGCACAAAGATAATCGTAATATGATGCAGAGTCAACATGGATTTATGAAAGGGAAATTATGTTTGACAAATCAATTTGAATTTCTTGAGGTTGTAACTAGTTGGATAGATAAGGAGGAACCTGTGGATGTCGTGTATTTGGTTTATCAAAAAGCATTCAATTATGTGCCACACAAGAGGTTATTCCACTAAATTGGGACTCAAGTTATTAGGGGTAATATATTTGCATGGATTGAGGATTGGGTAATGGACAGAAAACAGAATCATTTTCAGGTTGGCAGGTTGTAACTAGTTAGATATCGCAAGGATCAGTGCTTGGGCCCCTGTTATTTACAATCTATATCAATCACTTAGATGAGTGGACCAAGTATAACGTATCCAAGTTTGCTAACAATACAAAGTTAGGCAGGAAAGTAAGCTATTAGGAATACACAAAGAAGCTGCAATGGGATATAGACAGATGAAGTGAGTGGGCAAGAACATGGCAGGTGGAATATCTTGTACGGAGGTGTGAAGCTATCCACTTGGGTAGGAAAAATAGAAAAGCAGAATACTTTTTTTTTAAATGGTGAGAGACGGGGAAATATTGGTATTCAGAGGGGTGAGACTGACCTTGTCATGAATCACAGAAAGTTAACATGCAGGTATAGCAAGCAATTAGGAAAGTAAATGGTATGTGAGCCTTTATTACAAAGGATTGGAATATAAGAATAAAAATGTCTTACTACATGTCCCCCGCCCCCTGCCAAGAATGAGGCACATATATTACGCCATATGGACATTCAATTTTAAAATTGTTACTGGGAAGAAAAGAAGGCCTATTACAAGGGGTTGCCTAGCACCTGGCTGGAAAGACATTTTTTTCATACTAGAAAGTATAGGAGGTATGATCAGTAATTTCAAAGATGACATGAAAATTGGTGGTGTCAAAAATAGTGAGGAGAAAAGCCTTAGATTACAGGACGATATAGATGGGCTGGTGAGAGGGGCAGAGCAGTGGCAAATGGAATTTAATCCTGAGAAGTGTGAGGTGATGCATTTTGGGAGGACTAACAAGGCAAGGGAATATACTATGGATAGTAGGACCCTAGGTCATACAGAGGGTCAGAGAAACCTCACTGAAGACAGCAGCACAGGTAGATAAGGTGGTTAGGGAGGTATATGGGATACTTGCCTTTATTAGCCGAGGCATAGGATATAAGGGCAGGAAGGTTATGATGGAGCTGTATAAAATGCTAGTTAGGCTACAGCTGGAGTACTGTGTACAGTTCTGGTCGCCACACGAAAGGAAGGATGTGATTGTACTGGAGAGGGTGCAGAGAAGATTCACCAGGATGTTGCCTGGGCTGGATCATTTCAGCTATGAAGAGAGACTGTATATGCTAGGGTTGTTTTCCTTAGAGCAGAGAAGGCTGAGGGGGGACCTGATTGAGGTATACAAAATTATGAAGGGCATAGATAGGGTATATAGGAAGAAACTTTTTCCCTTAGCGTAGGTGTCAATAACCAGGGGGCATAGATTTAAGGTGAGGGGCAGGAGGTTTATAGGGGATTTGAGGAACATTTTTTTCAACCAGAGGTTGGAATCTGGAACATACTGCCTGAAGGGGTGATAGAGGCAGGAACCCTCACAACATTTAAGAAGTATTTAGATGAGCACTTGAAATGTCATAGCATTCAAGGCTACAGGCCAAGTGCTGGAAAATGGGATTAGAATAGGTAGGCTTGAAGGCCGGCGTGGACATGGTGGGCTGAAGGGCCTGTTTCTGTGCTGAACAACTCTATGACTAGCAGACAGTGTTGGAACAAAGGAACCAGTACCTGTTCCAATGCACAAAAGAGACCTGGTCAAACAAGTCGGTCAGGTGACCACCTGCTGGTCAACTAGGGGAGCTTTAAATTAGAGAAACAGGATTTGAACTGAGAAAGGCTGTTTGCTCCTGAACTGGAAAAGACCTCTCTCCTGTCTGCTCTTACCTCATTCTCACCAACTTCGGAAACCATTGAAGACATATGACCCCCAAGACAGAAAAGTCTCCTACAGTGAACATGGTTTAAGAAGAATATTGGGTCCCAACGAAAAGCAAGATCTACCTACAAGCAAGGACTACAGCAAGCTCGAAGCACAATAACAAAAACCCCTCTTCAGAGATTGCCTCAAACCTCTCTACTTTATTTTTCTCCTGCTTTTTTCTGTCTCTATTTTCCTATGCATATGCATATGCATGCTAGCTTGGGGCGCGGCATGTATCCGTAGACTTTAACCAAATTAGAGTTTAAGTTTAAGTTTTAATAAATTTCACTTTTCTTCTTTAAACCTAAGAAAGCCTGTTTCTGCTCATTTCTGTGCTTTATAATTGGAAAGCGGTGAACAAGGATTCACCAATGGGAGAGCTAAAACACAGTGTGTTTTAAATCAAAACCCTGTTAAGTAAGACCAGGCGAAGAATGAGAAAGGCCCCTAGACACCTTCTCACCTGGTCATAACACTACAATTATATAGGACAAAGGTGAGACAACACATGTGGCTTAATTTTATAAGGCCGCCGCAGTACGCCGAAGATCAGCGCGATTCCAAGTGTGGCGGCTTATTTAAATAGCCAGGGTGGGCCGCCCCACCCCCCGATCACATACAGGCACTGATGCCATTTTTAAAGGGATGTTAGCCCTACCAATAAATTTAAATATTTAACAAAACATTGAATGAAAGAAAATAAATACATTTCTTTTGCCCCTTTCCCACCCCCAATATCAATTAAATTAATTATTTAATTGGTGAGAGCAAGATGAGAGCACACAGGAGAGAGGCGGTCTCAGACCAGGAGAAAACAGCTTTCTAATTTCAAATTCCCTGTTGGAAGCTCAGATTCAAATACCTCCCCCTAAAACACTTACTTTCACAATCTGACCTCCCCCCCCACCCCCAAACTGTACAAACTTTCAACTACAACCCTTCCCACCTGTGACCCCTACACCTGTAACGTTCATTTGACCCCGTTTCCCACCCCCTCCCGCACTGATAAACTTACCTCCTACACCCCCCAACTGTGTTGTGCCTCATTTCCCCGGACAGGGATCCCAAGGCACGGTAGTGCCGACCACCGGATGAAGATCGCGGCGGCACTTCAAGAGCCGATGGGAAAGTCATTAATGCAAGTAAGTAAATTTATTTGAATATTAAATTTACGGTCCTGTTGCTGAGCGGCCATGGGACCACCACAAGGCATCGCCACCGCTGGCAATATCGGGACAGGTCCTGCTGGCACCGAGGTCGGTGGCAGGCCTCATCCGGGCAATCTTCATGCCCCCCACACCACGGATCCCGATGTCGAGGCCTCAATAAAATCCAGCCCATGGAATACCATTTACAGTTTTGGTCTCCTTACCTGAGGGAGAATATACTTGCCTTAGAGGGAGTACAACAAAGATTCACTAGATTGATCCCTGGGATACGGGGATAATCTTTTGAGGAAAGAATGAGTAGACTAGACTTATATTCCTTAGAGTTCAGAAAAATGAGAGATGATTTCCTTGAAACATAAAATTCTTCAGGGGCTTGATAAGGTTGATCCTGGGATGATGTTTCCCCTGGTTGGGAGTCTAGAACTAGGGGTCACAGTCTCAGAATAAGGGGTCAGGCATTTAGGTCTGAGATGAGGAGAAATTTCTTCACTCATAGGGCTGTGGACCTTTGGAATTCTCTACCCCAGAGAGCTATGTTTGATCAGTCATTGAATATATTCAAGACACACAATAGATTTTTGGATACTAAGGGAATCAAGGGATATGGGATAGTGCAGAAGGTGGAGTTGAGGTAGAAAAGCAGCTATGACCTTCCTGAATGGCAGAACAGGCTCAAAGAGTCCAATGGCCTACTCCTGCTCCTGTTTCTTATGTTCTTAACCCTCGTTGTCACTTCATCAAAGAACTCGATCAAGTTAGTCAAACACTATTTGCCTTTAACAAATCCATGCTGACTTTTATTTGTCAGCCCACAACTTATGCCATTCATTTCTGTATGACAACGACATCCTGAATTGTAATACATGAAACGGTTGCCAGGCACTGCTATGGCTGTGTTTGAATTAACGAAAAAGATATGTAATTATGTGCCTGCAATCTATAATTAAAATTCTAAATAAGAAATGCTAGAATCATGGCTTCATACCTAAAGCCTCACAAAGAAATATTTACAGTCCAAACCTAAGTAATGCAACAATTCTTTTATTAAAGCATATGGCGTTGATATAACGTTGTAAATAACAATTAGAGTGACTTCTTAATGCACAAATCCTTTCTCACTTTCATATTAGGAACACTTTGAATCCTTTCCAACCATCCTATCTACAATTATTCAATTTTATAGTGTCAGGCAAACCCCCACCTGCCAAGAAAAAGGAAAATTAATTTTGCCACATGAACATTGATTTTAAACTGCTGATGGTGAAGAAAGAACTTGCTTTGAAAAACAATTGGAGACTTTGGCTGGAGACAGACATTAGCATATGAATAGACAAGTACTTCAAAGGACAAAGGAGCTATTCCCTGCCCCAATTTAATCCACAATGGACTTTTGATTACCAGACATTGAAGCATTCCAGGTTAACTACTAAAATGGCCGAATACACAAACAGACATGGTCAGGCCAGTTTGGTCACATGACTGACTGACTGTTGGAGGTATTTGAATTTGAGCTGAAAACAGGGAATTTGAAATCAGAAAGCTGTTTTCTCCTGGACTGAGACGCCTCTCTCCTGTGTGCTCTCATCTCGCTCTCACCAGCTTTGGAAACCATTGAAGGCGTATGAACCCCAAGAGAGGAAAGTCTCCTACAGTGAACAAGGTTTAAGAAGAATACTGGGCCCCAACGAAATGTAAGAGCTGTCTACAATCAAGAACTCGATGGCGAGCTGGAAACACAGAAACAGTAACAAGAAACCCCCTTTCAGAGACTGTCTCAAACCTCTCCATTTTATTTTTCTTCTGCTCTTTTTTGTCCCTATCTGCATGTGTGTATCGCATGTGCATACTAATATGGGCGCGTTGTATATCCGTTGGCGTTAACCATATTAGAGTTTAAGTTTAAGGTTTAATAAATTCCACCTTTCTTCTTTAAACCAAAAGAAAACCTGGTGTGCTGATTTCTTTGCCTTATAATTGGAAAGCTGTGAACAAAGCTCCACTATTTTTCCAGACCTACCCTCTCACTTTCCATGGTATCAAACACTGTCACAACTCAATGAGAGTTCTCCATCCCTACGTATCCTGAGCTTCCTGAAGAGAAATGGCCTTGACTTGGCCAACGAATAATCTCACAAAGTGTGAAAAATGATATAGCTGTAGAAGACGGTTAATCTATTGTGTAATATAGCATGTTTACTGCATTGCACCATGACCTGAGCAAGCATACATTTTTTTGCAATAACTTTAAATGATTTGATTAAAAAAGCAACATTTTGTAATGATTATATCTGTTCATGGAGACAACATTTTTAGAATCATAGAATAGTGCAGCAGTCTTGAAAAGGGTTAAGGGAAGAGAACACATAGGGATAATTAAAGGTTCTGATGAAAGGTCACAGACCTGAAACGTTAACACTGTTTCTCTCTCTCCACAGATGCTGCCAGACCTGCTGAATATTTCCAGCAAATTTTGCTTTGATTTCAGATTTCGAGCATCTGCAGTATTTTGCTTTTGTAATGATAAATGGGGATTTGCTTAATGAAAAATTGAAATGAGAGATTCATTAATGATGTTTTCATATCACTTTATGTATGGTGCAGTATGTTTGATAATAAGCATCAAAGTTGTTAATTTAAGGTAAATTCATTACATTATATTTTGGCTTCTACATTTTAATAAAGGGATCATTATTAATGTTTCATGTTTCATTTGTGCCATTAGATTGTATTTAGAAGTGCAGAGTATTCTGTGTTCTGCACTGCAATTACAGTTACATATAATTCAAAAAGCAATTTACCCAATATTTTTGACAATAATCCAGAAGTTAAACAACCTAATTTTACCAGGAGGAGATTATTTGTGTATCGGAAAGAATGGAAAACAGTGGTTAAAAAAACCTATAAAATCATAGGAACATAGGAGTAGGTGTAGGCCATTCAGCCGATCGAGCCTGCCCCACCATTCAATATGATCATGACTGATCATCCACTTCAATGCCTTTTTCCCACACTATCCTCATATCCCTTTATGTCATTTATATTTAAAAATCTGTCAATCTCTGCTTTAAACATACTCAATGACTGAGATTCCATGGCCCTCTGGGGTAGAGAATTCCAAAAATTCACAACCCTTTGAGTAAAGTGTAGACCCAGTAAAAACACATACAGTAAAAACACATAAGAACTTAGTTGAAACAAAGGGGCTAGTCACACCATAATGAACAGTATGTTAAAGCATGGGGTGGGGGGGGGGGGGGGGGGGGTGGCGGTGCTGGGTAGAAAGGGGCCACAGCACACAGATGGCTGAGGAATTGTAGACAGTATAGAAAAGACATATTGAGGATCCCAGACACTGTCCTTGCACGTACCAGATAAAGGTGTCACTATGGACAGATATGATTAGACTCATAGTAGACCATGGGAAACTGTAAAATGTTGAACAGGTTCTCACTGAGACAAATAAGGAATTATCATTATGTCATTATACCAGACCCCAATGAGTAAGTAAAAGGGAAGGGTCTTGGAAACAAGATTTAACCCCTGATTGAAACTAGGGAAGGTACGAGAACTCTGGGGAAGAACACTTGAGAAGGGCTCAGAGAACAGGAGAGCAGCCGTAAGTCCGAGACTGATCACCTCGTGCCTTGGCGGGTAGTGTACTGTGCAAGTAGCAAGAGCTTGTACTTGATGATTCTTGATACTGTGCAAGTAGTGAGAGCTTGCACTTGATGATTCTTGATACTGTGCAAGTTAGTGAGAGCTTGTATTTGATGATTTAGTGTGTGAATAAAATATTGATATACCTTTCACCAAACGGATTCCGTGGATTCTTTAAGAGTAAGTGCGTATTAGGCACAACAAAATAAATTTCTCCTCATTTCTGTCCTATGTGGCTTCTCCCTTATTTTCAAATTGTGTCCCATGGTTCTTGACTCCCCAACCAGGGGGAAACGTTTTAGCTGCATCTACCCTGTCTATCCCTTTAAATATTTTGTAGGTTTCAATGAGATCACCTCTCAGTCTTCGAAACTCGAGACAATACAGGCCCAGTTTCCCCAATCTCTCTTCATAGGACAGTCCTGCCATCTCATGAACAAGTCTGGAACCTTCGTTGCAGTCTCTCTATGGCAATAATATCCTTCCTAAGGTAAGTGGACCAAAAGTGCACACAGTACTCCAAATGCGGTCTAACCAAGCTTCTATACATTTGAAGCAAGACTTCACTATTCCTGTACTCAAATCCTCTTGCGATAAAGGCTAACATACCATTAGCCTTCCTAATTGCTTGCTGCACCTGCATGTTAGCTTTCAGTGACTTATTGACGGGGACACCTAGGTCCCTTTATACATCTACACATTCTAATCTCTTACTATTTAAGAAATACTCTGCACATCTATTCCTCCTACCAAAGTGGATAACCTCACATTTTTCCACATTATATTCCATCTACCACATTCTTGCCCACTCACTAAGTCTGTTCAAATCCCCTTGAAGCCACTTTGCATCTTCCTCACAACACATATTCCCACCTAGTTTTGTGTCATCCACACACTTGGAAATATTACATTTGGTCCCTACATCTAAATCATTGATATATATTGTGAACAGCTGGGCCCAAGTACTGATCCTGCAGTACCCTACTAGTCACAGCCTGCCAACGTGAGAATGACCCATTTATTTCTACTCTTTGTTTTCTGCCTGTTAACCAATCCTTAATCCATGCCAGTATATTACCTCCTAACGCATGTGCTTTAATTTTGCTAACCAACCCCCTGTGGGGGACTTTATCAAAAGCCTTCTGAAAATCCAAGTATACCACCTTCAACGACTCCTCTTTATCAATTCTGTTAGTAACATCCTCAAAAAACTCCAACTAGTTCGTCAAACATGATTTCCAATTCATAAATCCATGCTGATGATGCCGAATCAGATCATTATTATCCAAGTGTCCATTTATCACATCCTTTAGAATAGATTCTAGCATTTTCCCAACGACTGATGTAAGGCGTGATGTATCATAAATCCTTCCTTTCTCGATTGTTTCTCTCCAAGTGGCTATCTATGCACTACTGATAAGATATCCTTTGTGAGAAATTTCATGGCAACCCTCTTTTCTCTTTTTAGCAACTTGGTAGAATCGAATTTATCCTACAGGCTAGAAGTGCCTGGCCAAAAACAACATCTAATTAACAAGATCTTACTTATTTCAAATTCTAAAAAAATCCAAGAGAAACATACTCAAAAATTAAAAGCAGCGGAGTAGCATCAAAACTGACTAATTCCTTGCTGTACTCCATTGGATACTGGCGAGGGCGATCGTTCTTCAGGGGACTGCAGCCACAGCAAAGTCTGTGGCACCACAGGTGGCTCAGCTGCACAGGAGGGGAGGAAGAAGAGTCAAAGAGCTGTAGTAAAAGGGAAGTCGAAAGTTAGAGGATCAGACAGGCTTTTCTGTGACAGTAAATGTGACTTCAGGATGGTGTGTTGCCTCCCTGGTGCCAGGGTCAAGGATGTCACAGAGGGGCTCCAGGACATCCTTCGGGGGAAGGGTGAACAGCCAGAGGTCGTGGTCCACATTGGTACCAATGACATAAGTAGGAAGAGGGATGTGGTCCTGAAAGAAGATTTTAGGGAGTTAGGAAGGAAATGAAAAAGCAGGACCTGAAGAGCAGTAATCTCAGGATTACTCCCAGTGCCACATGCTAGTGAGCATAGGAATATGAGGATTGATCGATTGAACACATGGCTGGAGAATTGGTGTAGATGGGAGGGATCAGATTTCTGAAGCATTGGGACCAGTTATGGGGCAGGTGGGACCTGTACAAGATGGATGGGCTACATCCGAACAGTAACGGAACTAATATCCTCGCAGGGAGATTTGCTAGTGCTGTTGGGGAGGGTTTAAACTAGCTTGTCAGGGGGATGGAACCTGAGGGGTAGCTCAAATTGGAAGGAATTAAAGCTAGTAACAGGAGGTAGAAAAGTAGCAAGCGACATTAGAAGGCAGGCGAAACAAAGGCGAGCATCAACTAGGCTCAGAATGCAGAATATTGTCAAGAAGACAAGGTTAAGGGCACTCTACCTAAATGCACACAGCATTCGCCACAAGGTAGATGATTTAAAGGCACATATAGAGGTAAATGGGTGTGATCTAATTGCCATTATGGAAACGTGGCTACAGGGTGACCAAGATTGGGAACAGAATATTCAAGGATTTTCAAAATTTAGGAAGGACAGGCAAAAAGAAAAAGGAGGTGGTGTTGCACTGATAAGGGATGGGATCAGTACATTCATAAGGGAGGATCTCAGATCAGAAGAACATAATGTGGAATCTGTTTGGGTGGAGCTAAGAAACAGCAAGGGGCAGCAAACATTGGTAGGAGTTACTTATAGGCCACTGAACTATCGTGACAATGTGCGGCATGGTATTAATCAGGAGATTAGAGAAGCATGTTGCGTTGAGTAATACAGTAATCATGGGTGAGTTCAGTCTGCATATAGACTGGATAAACCTAATGGGCACTAATGCTGTGGAGGACAAGTTTCTGGAGTGAGTTAGGGATGGTTTTCTAGAGCAGTATGTTGAGGAACCGACTAGCGAACAGGCTATTTTAGAGCTAGTATTATGTACTGAGAAAGGGCTAATTAATAATCTTGTTGTAAAATAACCTATTTGGATGAGTGACCATAATAAGATTGAATTTTACATTATGTTTGAAAGTGGGGTAGTTCAATCTGAAACCAGGGTGTTAAACTTGAACAAAGGAAATTATGAAGGCATGAGGGGCAAATTGGCTAAGGTGGATTGTAAAATACATTAAAAGGCATGACAGTACATAGGCAATGGATAGTTTTAAAATAATTATCACACAGTTTACAGCAACTATACATTCCTTCTAGGCAGAAAACAAGTCTTAAGGCTTTGTGCCTTAACGCGCAGAGCATTCGCAATAAAGTGGATGAATTAATTGTGCAAATAGATGTAAGCGGCTATGATATAGTAAGGATTATGGAGACATGGCTGCAAGATGACCAGGGATGGGAAATGAACATCCAGGGATATTCAGTATTTAGGAAGGACAGACTAAAAGCAAAAGGCAGTGAAGTTGCATTGCTGGTTAAAGAGGAAATTAACACAATAGTGAGGAAAGATATTAGCTCTGACGATGTGGAATCTGTATGGGTAGAGCTGAGAAACACTAAGGGGCAAAAAACGTTAGTGGGGGTTGTATATAGACCCCCCAAACTGTAGTGGTGATGTTAGGAATGGCATTAAACTGGAAATTAGAGATGCATGCGATAAAGGAACACCTGTAATTATGGGTGAATTTAATCTGCATATAGATTGGACAAATCAAATTAGTCACAATACCGCAGAGGAGGAATTCTTGGAGTGTATACGGGATGGTTTTCTGGACCAATACATTGAGGAACCAACTAGAGAACAGGCCATCCTAGACTGGGTATTGTGTAATGAGAGAGGAATAATTGACAATGTAGTGGTGTGAGACCTTTGCGGACGAGTGACCACAATAAGATAGAATTCTTCATCAAGGTGGAGAGTGACGTAGTTGATTCTGAGACAAGGGTCCTGAATCTCAGTAAAAGAAACTATGAAGGTATGAGGTGCGAGTTAGCCATGATGGATTGGGAAACGTTACTTAAAGGGATGACGGTGGATAGGCAATGGCAAACATTCAAAGAGTGCATGGATGAACTGCAACAATTGTTTATCCCTGTCTGGCGCAAAAGTAAAATGGGAAAGGTAGCCAAACCACGGCTTACAAGGGAAATTAGAGATAGCATTAGATCCAAGGAAGAGGCATATCAATTTGCCAGGAAAAACAACAGACCTGAGGATTGGGAGCAGTTTAGAATTCAGCAAAGGAGGACTAAGGGATTGATTAAGAAGGGGAAAATAGAGTACGAAAGCAAGCTTGTGGGAAACATAAAAACTGACTGTAAAAGTTTCTATAGGTATGTGAAGAGAAAAAGATTGGTGAAGACTAATGTAGGTCCCTTACAGTCAGAAACAGGGAAATTTATTATAGGGAATAAAGAAATGGCTGACCAACTAAATGCATACTTTGGTTCTGTCTTCACAAAGGAGGAGACAAATATCATACCAGAAATGTTGGGGAACACAGGGCTTAGTGAGAGCAAGGAACTGAAAGAAATCAGTATCAGGAGAGAAATGGTGTTGAGGAAATTGATGGGATTGAAGGCTGATAAATCCCCAGGGCCTGATGGTATGCATCCCAGAGTACTTAAGGAAGTGGCCTAGAAATAGTGGTGGTCATCTTCCAAGATTCTATAGACTCTGGAACAGTTCCTACAGATTGGAGGGTAGCTAATGTAACCCCATGATTTAAAAAGGGAGGTAGAGAGAAAGCAGGGAATTATAGACCAGTCACCCTGACGTCAGTAGTGGGGAAAATTCTAGAGTCCATTATCAAAGATTTTATAGCAGAGCACTTTGAGAACAGTGGTAGAATCGGGCTGAGTCAGCATGGATTTACGAAAATGATTGACGAATCTACTAGAATTCTTGGAGGATGTAACTAGTAGAGTTGACGAGGGGGATCCAGTGGATGTGGTTTATTTGGACTTTCAGAAGGCTTTGGACAAAGTCCCACATAAGAGATTAGCATGTAAAATTAAAGCGCATGGGATTGGGGGTAGTGTATTGTGATAGATAGAAAATTGGTTGGCAGACAGGAAACAAGGAGTAGGGATAAATGGGTCTTTTTCCGAATGGCAGGCAGTGACTAGTGGGGTACCGCAGGGATCGGTGCTAAACCCCAGCTATTCACAATATGTATTAATGATTTAGATGAGGGAACGAAATGTAATATCTCCAAATTTGCAGATGACACAAAACTGGGTGGGGGGGGGGGGGGGTGTGAGTTGTGAGGAGGATGCAGAGAGGCTTCAGGGTGAATTGGACAAGTTGAGTGAGTGGGCTAATGCATGATAGATGCAGTATAATGTGGATACATGTGAGGTTATCCACTTTGGCAGCAAAAACTGCTGCAGTCCTTAGGTACACCCACAATGCTGTTAGGAAGGGAGTTCCAGGATTTTGACCCAGCAAGTGAAGGAAGTGTGCGGCTTGCAGGGGAACTTGCAGGTGGTGGCATTCCCATGCATCAGCTGCCCTTGTCCTTCTGGATGGTAGAGGTTGTGGGTTTGGAAGGTACTATCGAAGGAGGCTTGGTGAGTTGCTGCATTGCATCTTATAGATGGTACATACTGCTGCCACTGTGTGTCAGTGGTGAAGGAAGTGAATGTTGAAAGTGTTAGATGGGGTGTTATCAAATGGGCTGCTTTATCCTGGATGGTGTCGAGCTTCCTGATTGTTGTTGGAGCTGCACCCATCTAGGCAAGTGGAGAGTACTCTGTCACACCCCTGATTTGTGCTTTGTAGATGGTGGACAGGCAGTGGGGAGTCAGGAGGTGAGTTACTCACTGCAAAATTCCCAGCCTCTGACAAGCTTTGTAGCCACAGCATTTATATGGCTGGCCCAGTTCAGTTTCCGGTCAATGGTAACCCCAGGATGTTGATAGTGGGGGATTTAATGATGGTAATGCTATTGGACATCAAGGGGAATATGGTTATTGGATTCTCTCTTGTTGGAGATGCTCATTGCCTGGCACTTGTGTGGCACGAATGTTACTTGCCACACATCAGCCCAAGCCTGGACATTGTCCAGGGCTTGCTGTATATGGACACAGGCTGCTTCATTATCTGAGGAGTTGCAAATGATGAATACTGTGCAATCATCAGCAAAAAGCCCCACTTCAACCTTATGATGGAGGGGAGGTCATTAATGAAGCAGCTGAAGATGGTTGGGCCTAGGTCACTACCCTAAGAAACTCCTACAGTGATGTCCTGGAACTGAGATGATGGACCTCCAACAATCACAAACATCTTTCTTTGTGCTAGGTATGACTCCAACCAGCAGAGAGTCTTCTCCCCGATTCCCATTGACTCCAGTTTTGCAAAGCCTCCTTGATGCCATAATCTGTCAAAGGCTGCCTTGATATCAAGGGCAGTCACTCTCACCTCACCTCTGGAGCTCTTTTGTCAATGATTGGACCAAGGCTGTAATGAGGTCAGGAGCTAAGTGGCCCTGGCAGAACCCAAACTGAGTGTTAGTAAGAGGGTTATTGCTGAGCTTGACAGCACTGTCGATGACCCCTTCCATCACTTTATCACTTTGATGATGATCGAGCATAGACTGATAGGGCGGTAACTGGCTGGGTTGGATTTGTCCTGCTTTTAAAGGACAGGACATACTTGGACAATTTTCCACATTACCGGGTAGATGCCAGTGTTGTAGCTGTATTGGAACAGCTTGGCTAGGGGCGCAGCTAGTTCTGGAGCACAAGTCTTCGGTACTATTGCCGGAATGTTGTCAGGCCCCATAGCCTTTGCAGTGTCCAGTGCCTTCAGCTGTTTCTTGATATCATGTGGAATGAATCGGAGTGGTTGAAGACTGGCATCTATGATGCTGGGGGCCTCAGGAGGAGGCCGAGATGGATCATTCACTCGGCACTTCTGGCTGAAGATGTATGCAAATGCTTCAGTCGTCTTTTGCACTTATGTGCTGGCTCCCCCATCGTTTGAGGATGGGGATATTTGTGGAGCCTCCATCTCCTGTCAGTTATTTAATTGCTCACCACCCATTCATGACTGGATGTGGCAGGACTGCAGAGCTTAGATCTGATCCGTTGGTTGTGGGATTGCATGCTGCTTCCGCTGTTTGGCATACAAGTCATCCTGTGTTGTACCTTCAACAGGCTGACACCTCATTTTTTAGGGAGTGAGGTACATTAAGCAGCGTGAGAGGTTGGGTGGTGCAGTAGGTACGAGATGCCACATGCAGATGAATTCCCTGACCTTCTGCATGAGGTAATTAAACTTTTTCTGGCACTGCTACCAGATCCTTGGGGCTAGACTTCAGGAATTGACCTCCATGGTCACCTGCTCCCCACCTCTTCAAGCCGTAATCCATGAGGAGTTCTTGGCTCCTTGCAGATATATGGCTTCTCTCATTTTATGCACCTCCATGAGAAGGGCCTCCAGTGCTGCACCCCGTGAATTGCGGAACCTTCTCTCTCTGCCCTTGGGTTGCAGTTGCATCAGTGGTATTCATCAGCAGCATCCTGTGAATCAGAGCAGCTTCCCTTTAAAGAGGGCAGATGCTCACTCAACTGTACATTTTAAATCTGAAACTGAAGGATTTTTGTTATCCAAAGTATTAAAGGATATGGGGTAAAGGCATTACAGATCAGCCATGATTTCACTGAATGACAAAACAGGTTCAATGGCCTACTCCAGTTCCTATGTCCCTACTGCCTTCCGGAGCTGGATACTGGTGCTCGCCTTGCATGCGATTCACACCACTCCCCCTCTCCGCAGAGTGCAATTGTCAGCAACGTGAGATGCTCAAGGCTGAACGCAGAATCATTAAAATGAAGGTAATGGCCTGTGGGAACCGGCAGATCACGAATCACGATCCTCCCTGCCCAAAATTATGTGCAAACCAATTTTTAACTCTATGTAGAGATATTTCATCGAAACCATCTTCTCCGTTTTCTTGATAATATTCAATTGCAAAGCCATTATTACCTCAATCAGAAGAAATAATCTTTCTGTATTCAATCATCCCAATTCACAAGGACCTATAAAACAACTAACACTGACTTGCAACGGCTGCTGCATCGTGGGACAAACGAAAACAGCTTTCAAAAAAGCAGTAAAATAAAAGCAAAATACTGCGGATACCGGAAATCTGAAATAAAACAGAAATGCTGGAAATACTCAGCAGGTCTGGCAGCATCTGTGGAGAGAAAAGTAGAGTGAACATTTCCGAAGCAGGGTCACTGACCCGAAACGTTAACTCTGCTTCTCTTTCCACAGATGCTGCCAGACCTGCTGAGTGGTTCCAGCATTTCTTGTTTTTATTTGAGTTAACATTTCAGGTCGGTTCTGATGCGGAGCACTTTCTGGTTTTCTTTTGGTCGGATTTGACCAAAAGTATAATTACTGCAATGATGGGGTGGCACAGTGGCGCAGTGGTTAGCACCGCAGCCTCACAGCTCCAGCGGACCCAGGTTCAATTCTGGGTACTGCCTGTGTGGAGTTTGCAAGTTCTCCCTGTGTCTGCGTGGGTTTCCTCCGGGTGCTCCGGTTTCCTCCCACATGCCAAAGACTTGCAGGTTAATTGGCCATTGTAAATTGCCCCTAGTATAGGTAGGGGAAAGTATAGGGACAGGTGGGGATGTGGTAGGAATATGGGATTAGTGTAGGATTAGTATAAATGGGTGGTTGATGGTCGGCACAGACTCGGTGGGCCGAAGGGCCTGTTTCAGTGCTGTATCTCTAAACTAAACTAAACTAAACTAAAACACAGATCCCCAACCCCCTCCCGTTCCTCCTAGTTGACAAACCATCAACTGCCTGAGCAGAAGCCGATATGAAACGCAGACGCCATATTTGGAGCGGCGACGGTTGGTCGGACGGTTTGGAAACCAAGGAGACAGTGGAAGGGTGCGCGCGCAGCATGGGCCGGTACGAGACGCGAGCCTCTCTGTCTCAGTTGGAGTTGTTTTAATTGCCCAGCGGCAGGAGGAGGAGTAGCGGTAGTAAAGTACCGGCTCCTGGATACTGACTGGTAGGTGAAAATTTATACGAATTACAGATCTGCTCTTGGCGGGCAGGAGCAGGCACCGATTGGCCCCGAGTGGGGAGGTTTATCTTCGTAAGGACCTGGGGCGGCTTTTTGTTTTTGCGCCACATTACATCTGAAATCCCGGGCATTCTAACCTGCCCAAGACAGAAGGACACGGCTGGTGTCGGCAGGCAGCAATTCACGATCGGTGAATTCAGTAGGTGGAATCGTCTTTAGCGAGGATGCTGAGGGAAGTCCCAGGAAGATGTTAAGTAGGATGTTTTCCCCTGCTTAACTCTCTCTCGACCCACCCCGTCCAGACCAGCCCCCACCCCGTCCAGACCAGCCCCCACCCCGTCCAGACCAGCCCCCCACCCCGTCCAGGACCAGCCCCCACCCCCGTCCAGACCAGCCCCCACCCCCGTCCAGACCAGCCCCCACCCCGTCCAAACCAGCCCCCACCCCGTCCAGACCAGCCCCCACCCCCGTCCAGACCAGCCCCCACCCCGTCCAGACCCCCCCCCCCCCACGTTCAGACCCCCCCCCCCACGTTCAGACCAACCCCCCCCACGTTCAGACCCCCCCCCCCACGTTCAGACCAACCCCCCCCACGTTCAGACCAACCCCCCCCACGTTCAGACCAACCCCCCCCACGTTCAGACCAACCCCCCCCACGTTCAGACCAACCCCCCCACGTTCAGGACCAACCCCCCCCCACGTTCAGACCAACCCCCCCCCCACGTTCAGACCAACCCCCCCCACGTCCAGACCACCCCCCCCACGTCCAGACCACCCCCCCCACGTCCAGACCACCCCCCCCACGTCCAGACCACCCCCCCCACGTCCAGACCACCCCCCCCACGTCCAGACCACCCCCCCCACGTCCAGACCACCCCCCCCCACGTCCAGACCACCCCCCCCACGTCCAGACCACCCCCCCCACGTCCAGACCACCCCCCCCACGTCCAGACCACCCCCCCCCACGTCCAGACCACCCCCCCCACGTCCAGACCACCCTCCTCCCCCCCCCACGTCCAGACCCCCCTCGCCCCCCCCCCGTCCAGACCCCCCCTCGCCCCCCGCGTCCAGACCCCCCTCGCCCCCCGCGTCCAGACCCCCCTCGCCCCCCCGCGTCCAGACCCCCCTCGCCCCCCGCGTCCAGACCCCCCCTCGCCCCCCGCGTCCAGACCCCCCTCGCCCCCCGCGTCCAGACCCCCCTCGCCCCCCGCGTCCAGACCCCCCTCGCCCCCCCGCGTCCAGACCCCCCTCGCCCCCCCGCGTCCAGACCCCCCTCGCCCCCCGCGTCCAGACCCCCCTCGCCCCCCCGCGTCCAGACCCCCCTCGCCCCCCGCGTCCAGACCCCCCCTCGCCCCCCGCGTCCAGACCCCCCTCGCCCCCCGCGTCCCAGACCCCCCTCGCCCCCCGCGTCCAGACCCCCCTCGCCCCCCGCGTCCAGACCCCCCCTCGCCCCCCGCGTCCAGACCCCCCTCGCCCCCCGCGTCCAGACCCCCCTCGGCCCCCCCGCGTCCAGACCCCCCCCCTCGCCCCCCCGCGTCCAGACCCCCCTCGCCCCCCGCGTCCAGACCCCCCCTCGCCCCCCGCGTCCAGACCCCCCCTCGCCCCCCGCGTCCAGACCCCCCTCGCCCCCCGCGTCCAGACCCCCCCTCGCCCCCCGCGTCCAGACCCCCCCTCGCCCCCCCCGCGTCCAGACCCCCCTCGCCCCCCGCGTCCAGACCCCCCCCTCGCCCCCCGCGTCCAGACCCCCCCTCGCCCCCCGCGTCCAGACCCCCCTCGCCCCCCGCGTCCAGACCCCCCTCGCCCCCCGCGTCCAGACCCCCCCTCGCCCCCCGCGTCCAGACCCCCCTCGCCCCCCGCGTCCAGACCCCCCTCGCCCCCCGCGTCCAGACCCCCCTCGCCCCCCCGCGTCCAGACCCCCCCTCGCCCCCCGCGTCCAGACCCCCCTCGCCCCCCGCGTCCAGACCCCCCTCGCCCCCCGCGTCCAGACCCCCCTCGCCCCCCGCGTCCAGACCCCCCCTCGCCCCCCGCGTCCAGACCCCCCCTCGCCCCCCGCGTCCAGACCCCCCCCCTCGCCCCCCGCGTCCAGGACCCCCCTCGCCCCCCGCGTCCAGACCCCCCCTCGCCCCCCGCGTCCAGACCACCCCCCCACGTCCAGTTCCCCCCCCCCACGTCCAGTTCCCCCCCCCCCCCACGTCCAGTTCCCCCCCCCCCACGTCCAGTTCCCCCCCCCCCCACGTCCAGTTCCCCCCCCCCCCCACGTCCAGTTCCCCCCCCCCCACGTCCAGTTCCCCCCCCCCACGTCCAGTTCCCCCCCCCCCCACGTCCAGTTCCCCCCCCCCACGTCCAGTTCCCCCCCCCCCACGTCCAGTTCCCCCCCCCCCACGTCCAGTTCCCCCCCCCCCCACGTCCAGTTCCCCCCCCCCCCGTCCTGTTCCCCCCCCCCCCGTCCTGTTCCCCCCCCCCCGTCCTGTTCCCCCCCCCCCCGTCCTGTTCCCCCCCCCCCGTCCTGTTCCCCCCACCCCCCCCGTCCTGTTCCCCCCCCCCCCGTCCTGTTCCCCCCCCCCCCGTCCTGTTCCCCCCCCCACGTCCAGTTCCCCCCCCCCCCACGTCCAGTTCCCCCCCCCCCCCCACGTCCAGTTCCCCCCCCCCCCCACGTCCCAGTTCCCCCCCCCCCACGTCCAGTTCCCCCCCCCCCCCCACGTCCAGTTCCCCCCCCCCCCACGTCCAGTTCCCCCCCCCCCCACGTCCAGTTCCCCCCCCCCCCCCACGTCCAGTTCCCCCCCCCCCACGTCCAGTCTCCCCCCCCCCCCACGTCCAGTTCCCCCCCCCCCCCACGTCCAGTTCCCCCCCCCCCCCACGTCCAGTTCCCCCCCCCCCCCACGTCCAGTTCCCCCCCCCCCCACGTCCAGTTCCCCCCCCCCACGTCCAGACCCCCCCCTCCTCCCCCCCCCACGTCCCAGACCCCCCCCTCGCCCCCCGCGTCCAGACCCCCCCTCGCCCCCCGCGTCCAGACCCCCCTCGCCCCCCGCCGTCCAGACCCCCCCCTCGCCCCCCCGCGTCCAGACCCCCCTCCGCCCCCCGCGTCCAGACCCCCCCCTCGCCCCCCGCGTCCAGACCCCCCTCGCCCCCCCGCGTCCAGACCCCCCTCGCCCCCCGCGTCCAGACCCCCCTCGCCCCCCGCGTCCAGACCCCCCTCGCCCCCCGCGTCCAGACCCCCCCTCGCCCCCCGCGTCCAGACCCCCCTCGCCCCCCGCGTCCCTGACCCCCCTCGCCCCCCGCGTCCTGACCCCCCCTCGCCCCCCCGCGTCCTGACCCCCCCCTCGCCCCCCTGCCCCCCCCCTCGCCCCCCCCCCCCCGCGTCCAGACCCCCCTCGCCCCCCGCGTCCAGACCCCCCCTCGCCCCCCCGCGTCCAGACCACCCCCCCACGTCCAGTTCCCCCCCCCCCCCCACGTCCAGTTCCCCCCCCCCCCCCGTCCAGTTCCCCCCCCCCCCCCGTCCAGACCCCCCTCCCCCCCCCCCGCGTCCAGACCCCCCTCGCCCCCCGCGTCCAGACCCCCCTCGCCCCCCGCGTCCAGACCCCCCCTCGCCCCCCCGCGTCCAGACCCCCCTCGCCCCCCGCGTCCAGACCCCCCTCGCCCCCCGCGTCCAGACCCCCCTCGCCCCCCGCGTCCAGACCCCCCTCGCCCCCCGCGTCCAGACCCCCCTCGCCCCCCCGCGTCCAGACCCCCCTCGCCCCCCGCGTCCAGACCCCCCCTCGCCCCCCGCGTCCAGACCCCCCTCGCCCCCCGCGTCCTGACCCCCCTCGCCCCCCGCGTCCTGACCCCCCCCCTCGCCCCCCCGCGTCCTGACCCCCCCTCGCCCCCCGCGTCCTGACCCCCCCTCGCCCCCCGCGTCCAGACCCACCCTCGCCCCCCGCGTCCAGACACCCCCCCACGTCCAGTTCCCCCCCCCCCCCCACGTCCAGTTCCCCCCCCCCCCCACGTCCAGTTCCCCCCCCCCCCCCAGCGTCCAGTTCCCCCCCCCCCCCCCCCACGTCCAGTTCCCCCCCCCCCCCCACGTCCAGTTCCCCCCCCCCCCCCGTCCAGACCCCCCTCCCCCCCCCCGCGTCCAGACCCCCCCTCCCCCCCCGCGTCCAGACCCCCCTCCCCCCCCGCGTCCAGACCCCCCTCCCCCCCCGCGTCCAGACCCCCCCTCCCCCCCCCGCGTCCAGACCCCCCTCCCCCCCCCCGCGTCCAGACCCCCCTCCCCCCCCCGCGTCCAGACCCCCCTCCCCCCCCCCGCGTCCAGACCCCCCTCCCCCCCCCGCGTCCAGACCCCCCTCGCCCCCCCGCGTCCAGACCCCCCCTCGCCCCCCCCCCCCCCCACGTCCAGTCCCCCCCCCCCCCCTGTCCAGTCCCCCCCTCCCACACCTCCCGTCCAGCCTAGTCCCCCCTGGCTCCTCTCCCATCTAGCCTAGACCCCCCCGCCCCCCCTCTCCCCTCTCCCCTCCAGCCTAGTCGCCCCCTCTCCCCGTCCGCCGTCTCTCCTTTCCTTCCCCCCCCCCACCCCACCCGTCCGCCGTCTCTCCCTTCCCTTCCCCCCCCAACCCGTCCGGGCGGTCTCTCCTTTCCTTCCGCCCCCCCCCTCCCATCCGCCGTCTCTCCCCCGCCGCCCCTCTCCCGTCCGCCGTCTCTCCCCCCCCGCCCCCCCCCCGGTCTCTCTCTTCCCCCCCCCCCCGGTCTCTTCCCTCCCCCCCCCCCCCAGTCTCTCTTCCTCCCCCCCCCGTCTTTCCTCCCCCCGTTTCTCTCCTCCTCCTCCCCCCCCCCGTCTCTCTCCTCCTCCTCCCCCCCCCCCCCCGTCTCTCTCCTCCTCCTCCCCCCCCGTCTCTCTCCTCTCCTCCCCCCCCGTCTCTCTCCTCCTCCTCCCCCCCCCCGTCTCTCTCCTCCTCCCTCCCCCCCCCGTCTCTCTCCTCCTCCTCCCCCCCCGTCTCTCTCCTCCTCCTCCCCCCCCCGTCTCTCTCCTCCTCCTCCCCCCCCGTCTCTCTCTCCTCCTCCCCCCCCGTCTCTCTCTCCTCCTCCCCCCCCCGTCTCTCTCCTCCTCCTCCCCCCCCCGTCTCTCTCCTCCTCCTCCCCCCCCCCCGTCTCTCTCCCCTCCTCCTCCCCCCCCCCCGTTCTCTCCTCCTCCCTCCTCCCCCCCCCCGTCTCTCTCCTCCTCCTCCCCCCCCCCGTCTCTCTCCTCCTCCTCCCCCCCCCCCGTCTCTCTCCCTCCTCCTCCCCCCCCCCGTCTCTCTTCCTCCTCCTCCCCCCCCCCGTCTCTA